>NC_065532.1:38511928-38823000 GCF_020184175.1 Aphis gossypii
GGACATATTTGAGCGATCTAAAAAATATACTATATATTATATAGACTATACTGTATATACTATAAACTTTATTAGACTAATAATAATAAAAAATAAACATTTTCTACATTACATATTTAAGTAATAAAATACTACGCATAATATAACAATTAGAGTTGGCGTAATACTTGAATAAATTGATTTTAATTTTAAATTTAATTTGCTGATATTTTGTCGCTGGTTGGTGTTTTAAACAATAAAACACCTTTATTTTTATTATTCCTATATTAGAATTTATGCTTATATTGTATTATTAATTTAGAGAATGTATAATTCAAAATAATAAAAAGAAAAAAATATTGATTCAAGGTTTTCTTTTTAATTTGTTTACAAACTAACATATTATATCTATAGTCTTCGTTTTTATTTTACAATTTTTGTAATTTTTGTGTACTTTTGTAAACTTACATAAAAAACGAAATGAATAATAATAAGTCAATATATATTTGTAGTGAAATAAGGCGATATTATTCTATTTATTACCATGCTTAAAATATTTCTAACATAATATAATGATATATTCTGACAGCTTACATTTGATCATAACTTTGTCACCTTCGACAAATTATACTGGAATTGGCAACCCTCATCCGGAAATATAATTTACTACCTACAATATTCTAGGACAGTTATTGCTTATAGTGCACTATAAAGTATAAGTGTTGTTATAAATTTAAGTATAAATAAAAATAACGGTTTAACATAATTTAACAAAAAAAAAAAAATATAATACATGTACTCGTATTCTTCAATAAAAAAAAAAGAAGTACAATTGTGATAGAAAAAAATAGTCAATAATATAAAAATAAAACTTGGATAGTGACGACTAACGAGTTCAAATTTTGACATTGTTATAGATATTTAAAAGTATAATAATAATTTTAGATATTTTGTTAAATTTAAAAAAAAACATTAATTGTAAATACTTGTAACCTAACTTTTTACCATAACGTATAAATTATAATTTACAATAATAAATTCAATTTTCAATATATATATTGTATTGATTTAAAACTATTTATACTAAAAATCTATACACATACCATTCTATGGTACGTAGTCACGTAGATAGATAATATCGATATTGACTGTTAAGTTAAAATAAATGTTCTTGTCAAAAAAATAGTGCAATCTACCTAATTAAGAAAATACCATTAATAATTTAATATGATAACTATCCATGGAAATAGATTCTGATCCATACATCTCTTCCGCCAGAATTGATTTTCGTACATAATAATTTATCTATTATTATTAAATTTAAATTTAACTCACACATAATTATAGAAAGTGAATAAGTGATGATCTACTAGGTACTCAATGACGAGGCACATTCTATAAGGGTTAGACCATAATTTCCGCCGTTTTTTCAAGTTCGTCGGTGATCGGTGAAAACAAATACGTTAGTTAATAAAATATATTTATATAAATATAACCTCAGTAAAATCAGCTATTGTGTTTAACTATAACAAGAAATAGTTTGAATTTGAATTTAATAGTAAAAATTAGTTGGACACATAAGATACATCTATTATTGAAATAGACGGCGTAGAAAAAAAAGAAAAATCAAATAACGAAGAGGTAAACTGCTATTGGCCACGAACGTGACAGGCTTCGAAAAGAAATAGGTAAAAAATGCGCAGGTGTTAATACCTCCATGATAAATATATTTTTATCAATGTGTGAGGTATGTAATAAATAATAATACCAAATCGTTTAAGACATGCAGCTATTATTGTATTGTAGTTTTAACAAATGCATCATTTTTTGCTCTTTTAATTTCATGAAGTAACTCATTCTAATTTGTTTTTGTTAAAATGGAAGAATGGGAATCTGTTATACTAATAATTTCATTTAAAAATCGTTCTTTCCATTTAAAATGATCACAATCGTCAAAATTATTTCATGAATTCATACAAAATATAATAATAATAATAAATAAATATTTTTTTTTGCATAAAACTATATCATAAACTATCATCACTAATAGCACAAATAATTTACTTAAATATCGCGATGCTGTATTTTATAAGGAACTTGATAAAAATGTCAATAAATTGTGCATATCAACTGCATCTGTTATTGCTTCAACTTACTTAATAAGTATTAACTGATAAATTGTTTGTATACTTGATAAAAAAATACCAATAAACCGTCTGTTTATCTAAAAATAAATTTAAAACTTGGATTTACAATGAGGTCATGTGTAAAAACACTAAAAACTAGTTTTTTCTAAAAATTTATTGAATTTACTAGATATACCTACAAAGAAATTTTTTTTACGTTTTTTCTGTAGCTATTAGTAAAAAATATGTATATCTAGTAAAATTGCGTTCATACAATAACACTCTTATATAGGCATATCTAGTTTTTGCTAAAAAAATCTGGTTTTAACTGATTTTCGACGACTTTCTGTACTTAATGAAATATATTATACAATACATACATATTACATTTAAGTAATAAAATATTTAAAGTATATTTATATTATTAGTTGTACTAATTGGTTATATAGTTAATTTTTTTTACACAACAAAACTAAAGTTAAGAAATCCTTAAAAGGTTGTCACGAGTCACGTAGTACGTACTACGTACGCATGTATAATACGCACCTATCCAAATAAAGGATTGTTAAAATAATGGAAGGTTAAAATACTATAAAAATGTACCAAAGTAAACATTTAGTAAGCATAGTTATTATAATTTATGAGTCGTAGATTTATCTTTAAACTTGCTCCGTGTATAAAATTATTAACATCATGTCATTATGTCAATAATATAAAGAAACGTACCTAAATATTTCTAGAATTCTCTCCATATAGATGTGCAACCACACATAATATCTTAAAACAAAAACATGTTCGTTGTTCATCCTATATTTTTTTACAATAATGTGTGGTTTTTTGTGTATATATAAGAATAAGTAGCTAGTCGATAAAATTCTTCAATTTTCAATTTTGAGTGTATCGTGAACAGACAAAATCTGGGAATTTTTATGTTATAAACTTATATAACATAATAGCTCTATTTTTTTAAAGTTCCAATTTTGAAAAAATAGAGCTAAAATCTCGAAATTACAAAATATTGTATAGTGACTTTTAGTAAGTAGGTGATGAAAATTGTTTATTTCGTTCCGTGGCGCACGCAGTATTTGGTATATGTAAAAAAACATCAAGATATTCAGTTAATAAGAGTTGATAACTTAATAAATAATTGGGAAATGTGTAAAGAATTTGTCATTGGTGATTTTTTGTATAGATTACCTATATATAATTATAATAATTATTAATTACCAACAGGGACGTACACAGGATGACACAGGGTAACACAGGTGTTTTGGGTGATCAAATACCCCCCCGAAATCTTTGGTTTTTATAATAAAAAATTAATACCTACTAACAAATTAAAATAATTAGTATAAGTAATTTGAATAAAAATAAAAATATTTAAACAGGACTTATGAATGAAATAAAATTATACCTATTGTGTATTGACGTGATGGGTACAAAATAATTAAAACAAAATGTTCTAATTTTCAAAAACACCCCCCAAAATTGTTTTCTGCGTACGTCCCTGATTACCAATAATTTAATAAACACAGATGCTATATAGGTAAGTCGAACGTGAATGCATTACTCAACATTATCCGGATACCTGCTACATTCATTTTGTACGTATTAATCTAATGATTTTACTGAATTTGTAAAAATTATTATTAACTTGAGGACATTTTAATTTATAGTTATAGTAATGGCTAAATATATTTACCAGGGTGCCGTTTATCTAATGCTGTTGTTCTTAACCGATGTTCCAACAAAATTGTAAAATGAGTGAACAATTTTTTATTTAGTATTTCTAGTTACATTCTCTTAACATTTTGACTTTTAAAACAAAACACAATGATATAAGTTAGACGTTAACATATTTGCAAACTGTTTTATGCTATACATTTATTGTTTAATATATTAAACAATTAAAAAATTAATATGGTTACTGTTTTATTTTACGGCTGTATTCCGCGAAAACCTCATATAATTTTAAGTGTTCCGTCATTCGAAAAAGGTTAAGAACAACTAGTCTAATGAAATATTTGATTTGATTACTGCAGGTGAAAATGAAAGGTCTAAACAATTTAGAGAGAGTATACGTAAATATAATAGTGTAATTTCATTTGTCCCTTTTGGTTCTCAAATAACATATTAACTTACTCCATTGGGGTATGGGTCTTATAGTTTTAAAATACATAGTAATATCGTATATCATCGTATTAACTCCCTTTATCCTTTAGTCTGGCCAACTAGTCATTTAAGAGACGTCAATTTCCGATAAAAATAGTTTTTGCTATGACTATAAACAAAGCAAACATTAGATAAAGTAGGGTTGAATTTACCCCAACCTATATTTAGTCATGGTTAACTTTATATTGACATGCGCAGAGTTAGATCTTTTGAAAAATTAAAAATACAAATAGATAATACCTAACAACAAAAAAGATACAATTGATATAGTTTATAAAGAAATTCTATAATAATAATATACAGAATATTCGTTCCATTCAAACGATCTATATGTATAGTAAGTTCAATGCACGATATTATATTATTAAATCGATAATACGCGTATATACTGTGGGAAATAATAGACATTGCTGTTTTTTTTTTTTGTCTATGTTCAGTCAAGACCACGGTAAAGCACTTACAAGATCGTCCTGCAGGATCGTACAAAATCAATGTCATCGGCGACTATCCAGCTCAGTTCAATACACTGACCATACAGCCATAGGCTTAATCATACAGCTTGTTTTTAGGGAGCGCCTGACATACCGTTTTATGAACTTAAACTTCGAGAGGTTATCGATTAGGTGAGATGCCGCAATAATAAATTGCAAAAATTAGTTGCTGGATTATTTTCTCACTCTTATGGAAGATAGTCACACCAATATGTTACGACTGAAATGTTCAAGTTCAACAGTTCCTTCATTGATTCGTGACCTTGTTGGCATGATGTTGATATTCTACATCATAAATTATGAAAAGCTAGCTATTTGTGAACGCAACTACAAACATCACTAAAAATCAATAGTTATTAACAAAATTCATTTTTAATTAATTTAAATTTTTTTTAAATTTTTTGCATCTCTTTTTAATTTATTAAAATTCTAATACTTTTATAAAATACTTTAATATTAAAATATTATAATAATTATAATAAATTTTATATGTATATATATATATATATATATTACTTAATACCAAGTACAAACACAAAGCTTAAACAAATACTATTTTTATTTATTATAGTGTGTGTTTTAAACTATCATGTGTATCAAACTAATAATATAAATTCTGCTGTTTAAGAGAAAGGACATCCGGTCCGCGTCGTATGAATGGTAACAAACAGCAGAATTTATATTATTAGTTTAATAAACATGTTGATTTAAAACACTCTTACATTGAATAAAAAAAAAAGTATTTGTGTAATCTTTAGTGTTTGTATTTGGAATAAAATGATTTGTATTTAAAAAATAAAAAATAAATAAATATGCTAATTATCATCATAATATTCTCTTAACATTTTAGTCTCATAGAATAACATTTGAATTGGAATAAATAATATGTCCTGTAGTGTTAATGATTTTTAAAGCTTTTATTAATTTATTGTTGTTTTTCAATTATTTTTTAGTATTTATTAATTTATTATATTATGATTATATATTATGTTTATTTAAATTTCTTTAATATAATGAGTTTATTCACATTTTGATTAATACAATTTTTAAGTATATTTAAGAGTTAAGACCTATTATATTTTATATTATAGGTTCTTATTTTCTTCTCAAATTTTCTAATAAATTTTTCATTTTTCAACTAAAAAATATCTAAAATTTATTTTATAAGAATATCAATTTTAAATTTAGAACTTTAACAAAATCTCGAATATTACAAATGATATTGTAGTTTTATAGTTAGAAATTCAAAAAAAATATATATTTTAATTTCTAAGATTTTAAAATATAATATAATATGATTATTTATAAGATTTAGGTATCAATCTATATATTATAAAAATTTCATATAGATTTTTTATGACACTGAAATTCAAATTTTTACAACATTGAATACTTACCTAGGTATTTTAACTATTTCTCTTAAAACAATTTTTACTTTTTGTTGTTATTCAAAAACTAAATATTCTAATTTATAGGCATGAGAAATTTTCGATGTTTAAAAAATGTTTTTTATAAATGTTGATTAAAAATTATTTGCTGGGTAAAAATCAACCTTACGGGAAACTAAAATAAAATTACTTTAATAGCTATATCAAAAAACATATCATGAAATACACTTAATTATATAGGCTCTGAATCGTTTTTCGTTTACTATAATATATCATTGAATTTAAATTTAATACACTCACTCGATTCACTCGATGTCAATATATAGCAGAGCGGTACTAACTTGTTAGCCTTTTTATATTTATTTTTATTACACACAACGAGTCTTATGCATAATAAAAATAGAACTCCGGTGCGTATTTAATGATGCATTATTTAATAAATTATAAGAGATAATTATTATTACAAATACATTCCTAAAATGTAACTTAAGACAATAACTACTAAATTGATAACTACGAGTATATACACTCGCAAAGATCTGACGCCAAACAAAAACGATAACCGTCCGCTGTCCTTCGACACTCGACTTCAAAGAAAATAATACTCGATAAACTGCATATTATGTACGAGTTTATAGGTTTCTACGCGCGTGTTCTTGCGTTTCTTATAGGCAGTATTGAGTATTCATTTGTGCAGGACATTGGTATGTTTTTTTGTAAATACATAGTCTATGTGTAGATACTTTGGTTTAAGTAACCACATAGTCAATATAATATTATGTAGACATCATTTTGATGTCGATAAGCGAGTATATAAATGCAGTTTGGTCTTTCTCTTTGTTTAATACACGTCTTAAAAATGTGTGAAACACATTTATTCCGTCGTTGACTGCAATATAATACCGTGGTAAGTGTTAATAATCCCAGATTATAGGATAGGGTACATTTATAAGACATATAAGTACGATTAATCCGAATAAACACAATCAATTTTAAATAACGATCGTAGAGGAATATACAAAACTGCGGTGTATTCACAAAGAATTTGTAAATAATAATATATTAAGTGACTTATGTACATTTAACCTTGGCTGACCGCTCGTCACATAAACCACGAGAAATAGGCAACGTGACCGTTTGGGGGGAGGGGGTGATGAAGTTCACAAATATCCGTACCGTACAACTATATACAACTGTACAATACTCGTTTTGTCGGAATGTCGTCACATTGCAGCTCACCACTAAAACTATATAATATTGTGTGCCCACAAAAACAGAGAACTCTATATATGAACTAAGTTTAAAATTTCAAATGTTTTCAAAATTCATCAAAATCATGAAAATATATTATTTTGTTGTTGAAATATCACATAACATTTTAAAATTGAATACCCAAGACTTTAAAATATAATATGAAATTTCTCAAAAATTTTGTTTAAAGGAGTTTTAAAAAAAATAACCCTAAAACTATAATGATTTTTTTATGAGGAATGTCAAATTTTGAAGGTATTGAATATTCACGTACATAAAATATATTAATCGTACACGAATTGAAACATTCACTGTTCAGAATTACTTAAATTACAACTCTTTACACAAAAAATATATTTTCAAAAGAAATCTAGAACCAATTTATTATTATTATAATTAGAGCCCGGATTTATATGTTTTTGCATATATTTTTCCTTTTCACTTTTTTATATTTTTGTTAATAATCTTCACAAATCATACTAATTAGAATTCACTGTTTAGTTTTTATTTTGCATATTTTTGCATATTTGACCGTAAAATGCATATTTGTTGCATATTTCAATGAATGCGATGTCGCGAAAAAATGTTGGTCGGTAGGACGCGCAGTTAGCGACACAGTTTTTAGCTATTTTAATTTAAAATACGTTTGTATGTAAAATATTATATATACCTACATTAGAAATAGTTTAGGTAATCTCATCTTCATCTGCTGTAATCTAATCGTTATATCGTTGTTATCGATGTAATACATTTAATTTTGTAATATAATTATATATAGTAATAATTTATAATGCTTTGAATAATAGGCATTAGGCTTAAACTATTTGATATATCATTTTTAATGAAATAATATATATAATTTAAATTATCTGAAATATACTTGTTTGCGTATTTTTCGAGTTTTTAACCATATCTCCTTTACTAAAGTAAATTGTATTACCATTTTGTAACAAACAATACAATTTTTTTTAAATGCAGATATCGTTTAAACCCGGACGTTGTGTGTACTATGTACAGCCGATAATCGATATTCCCATTCATGCGGGATATTTCGTTTTATGTACAATTGTAAATCGGAGAAATTTGATCTTAAGGTTCAATTTATTGAACCACATCAATATCAAGTTTCTCTTCTTATATCTTCACTACATTGGCATAAAAAACATCACCTGTATTAATGAATTGTATACATATTTGATATTAAATATATACATACAATAAAATATACATGATATACATTACGGGTATTATATATTATATATTTTATAAATGCATAAAAAAATATGCATTTGATGTATTAGGAATAAAATCTCCACTATTTATTTACTATAGGTTTTGAGGTACCTACACACGGAAAATAGTTGTATCGTTATATTTGTGTACATTTTTGACTGTTCGGAAAAAAAAATCTTATATTATTATATTTTACGTCTTATACAAGTGAAAAATGAACAGAGACAAATGAACACGTCTGTTTTGAATAGATTGTATCCGATAGATCAACATACAGATTATACTATAATAGTACGTCATATTTCTTAAGCTTTTATATTATAATATTTCTGTTTGTATATCTTCCTGTCCCAAATGCTCAGTCGATAAAATAAACTTTTCTAAATTGCCATTATTTAGTTAGAGAACTCATTATTGATTAATAGGTAATTAAAACCATAGGCTATGGACCTAAGGTAGAATTTAATTTAGTCTAAGGTAACTGGAAATATGAATTTATTCTCTTTTAAAAATGTTGAATAAACTTTATTACATAATGTTGTTTTGTTATCTTGTTAAATGACATCTAAGTTCTGTAAGTTTAATTTTTTAATTCTCTTGTATGGATTATAATTTATTATCAACCCATAATTTTAAAATGTTTCACGATTAGTTGGTATATTTGGTAAAAATGTGTACGAAAAAATATTTATTATTATTATTATTGGAGGGTACTCCACAAAATTAGAGCTGATTGCTTTAAATTTTACGTATTGAAGACAAAATAAAAAACGGCTCCATTAAATACAGATTTGACACCAACAATATGTGTATGAAACTATAATTTATAAGGTTAGGTCAAACCTTATAAACTATTTCACATCAGTAAATCATATTATACTGTGTATACTATTTTACACTTAGTTTATTATACTTATATAAACAATAAGATAATATCACGTAATAATCTATATCTTGTAAATTACGTTTATATATACTAAATAAACTATAAAAATGGCATGTGTATAATGAACATTTGGTTTTTTTCCAAACACGTGAAATTCTATATATATATTATACAAACATTATAAATAGTTAAAACTATTTCAACATTTGCGACTTAATATATATTTAATTGAAAAGCCTACGTGTGAATAAAAGTTAAAACAAGTCTACTAAAGCAATTTCTATAATTAAATCAAGGTTAAAATCGCATGTAATGCATAATGTTATTTAGATATATCAAAACATCGGGTGTAAAAAGAACGGGATTTATGTTTTATTTATTACGTACCTAAAAATTTTTTTGACGGAGCCACAGAGCCATCACTATTTGTTATGGTCGTACATGACAAGACGTTCACATTGCCGTTATATTTGTAAGTATATGTAACTACCGCGAGTATACCTACAAATTGTACATAATAATTTACGAACTAGCTTAAAAATGCATTAAAACGTCTATTACACTACTTACGTATATTATATATCTATACACACCACTATATTCTTGTAACATCAAGCTCGTAGATTCTACGACATACCTAAAAAAATATAATATAATTAATATACGTCACAAAAACAACAGAAACAATAAAAAAAATCCACAAAATAAATCGATTTGCTATGTTAGTTTACTATTTAAACAGAGTATATATATAAGACGAAATAATAAATCAACGTTTTATATTAGTACAATATATTATGTTTATCTATACTAAATAATCTTTAAAACCATAGCAAGCAGTGTGTTTTTATAAAACCTTCGATCGCCTATATAGATTTAAAATTACAAAGTATATAATACACTTAAACACTGAAATACCTAATATTATATATCGTATAATGACGTTATAAATTTTTATTATTATATTATATACAATATAATTAATAATAATATCGTCTACTGCGAGATAATCTTAAGTATCATCATCGTCTCTGCGGGATCGCAGGGCCACTATATTGTGCACGATCTGTACATACATCCAGTGCGTGCATATAAGTTTATAATATAAAATAATACATATAATAATGTTGCGTTACGCGTCGAGGCGCGAGCGTATAATAATACGAGATACACTATACACATTGTTTGCTGATATCGACAGCAGTGTGCGAGAAAAAAAACCATGATATTATAATATAACAAGAAGGTATAATAATACAATAACGAAACGGCCAACCATTGATTTTATTGAATGGAAAAAAACACGATGGGTGAAACTGGATAATATCAATGGTAATAAAAATAATAACACTATACGAACGGAGAAAGGGGATCGAAAGAGTACCCAATACGCATAATATATATTATTTATACATATTATTCGTGTTAGATACTTCTAAGATACCACGATAAAGGTTTCGGGTATACGTCGTAGAGATTAGCGCCACAGTGGAACACACAAAATACATATAATACCTACGGGGGCCTATATAGTGATGCCGCCGTCGCCAACGCTCTGGCATTCTTCTCATCGTATTATATTATGTGTGTTTTATAATCGTTCCGAAATCTTTGGAACATTATTTCGTCGGTCGGTCGAAGGAGAAAAGAATAATATTATCCGAGAGCCGGTGGAATTTTGTTGTTATACACGAGATGGAGAAAAAAAAAATAACGAACCCTGTTTGAAAAAGCGGCAAGTGTCGTTTATATTATTATAATAATATTCTTATAGGATAACGCCGCCGACCGCTCTTTTTTTCTTTATTTTATATATTATTATGCATGTTTAATAAACGAATATGACCGCCCTCCGAGCTATAATATAATAATATGATAATATTCTATGATCACACTTAGCTTTTTTTTTTCCTGCGAACAAGACGAACACGAGTATTGTCAGCATAATTTTTATATAGAAATATCCTGGTGTTATGACATGTTGTATTGAAAAGGCGTGATGCGTGATATGATTTTATACTCTCTGTACGCTCTGTGTGCGGAAATAATAAGTGTATTATGAAGTTGTTTTTCAATAATATTATATATGAAATATATACAACGCTGAAATACTGCTTAGAAATTAGGGGCACACGTCTGCTGCTGACTTTCGTTCACCACTAGTATAAGCTATTTATATAGTATCTAAGTAAAATAAATATTGTTTCAAATAAAATATTATTTCAACATATTTTATCATGATTTAACATGGTACGTATGACGTTAACCACCATGGTCTATAAATAATTTATTATAAACCCGAAATAAAATTACGAACTGTATTTAAATTTGTTTAATTACTATGCAAATAATCTTTTTATGTGGACCGTTTGGGCATAAACTTGCACGAAGTTTCGTCGTTTGTGCATAAAAATCTTGAGAGTTTATTCCTAAAAAAATTTAGAAACACCCACCTATAATACTTAAATATCCGATCGGGAGATCACCGATTTGCCCGTTTCAAAACTATTACAATAATTACAGATTACCAAAATTGATCTTAAACACAGTAGGTATAATAGATTAAATTTAAACTAAATTTTTATTTCGTTATTTTCATATTAATATACTATAACTATATTATTTTCACTACCTTGTATTCCCACTGCAGACGAATGGGCAATAATAAAAAAAAATTGAAAATTTGTTATTGTATGTATTTAAGTAAGTAATGATAATAGTATTTCTATTGGTAATGAATAATATGTAAATGTAAGACTGTGGGTTTTCGAGTGATTGATAAACTGCAGACAGTGTTTTATTACATCGTAATTTTATAGAATATGTAATACGTAATATCGAGTTGGACGGATGAAACATATTTAAAGGAATTTATTGCAATTCTGCGATGTATTATTGACTTATTTATTATTCATTCTATTTTTACACGAATATCTCCCATACTACCATATTAAAAGATTCCAATAAATTATATCGGTTAAAGAATTTAAATAAATATTTTTCTCTATTAGGTACTTATTTATTTCAAGGAGGTTAGGTTAAGTTTAATACAAACAATAAGTGTTTTAAAAATGATTTTGCTAATATTTTGCTATTTTAAATATGTATGATGGTTGGTCTGTAAACGCTTACTTTTTATACATATTATTATAAGATATAACTATGTTATTTATTGTTTAATTATACTACTTTGTGGTTTCTCTTATTTTGCTAAGAATTTAAAGATAAATGAGCAAATATTAAATTAATGCACGACATCACGACATCCTATTATATTATTTTTTATAACTATTTAAAACAGTTTAGTATTATTTTTAATTGTTAAGTACATATTGTTAAATCATACTGCCATATTGGTCACATTATATATTTATTTGTACCTATATGATATTGTGTAATTTTATTTTTGAAGTATGATCAAATGATATTGTATATTTGTATTGGTTAATTTTGTGTGAATAAATGTTTACAATTCTGGAACAAGTCCCAAGGTCTAAAACTAAAGTAAAATAACAGCGATAAAAATTATAAACATTAAACAAAAACGGAAGAAAAATATTTAAAATATAGATAAAACATGGTGTACATTATTTTTTGAAACATCACGATTTTGTGTTTATCAAATAATGAATAACATATTCAAACTTCTTAAGCGATTAAGTTTAACACTAGGTAATTGATTTTAGATGTTTTTACTTATTAAGATGACAGTTAGAGAAACACATTTCTGTCGAAATTATAAATTGAGGCTAATTTAACGTCAAGTAAAAGAAAAAAAATACTCAAGGTCTAATTAGATATATAAAATTACTCGAAACACGATCCTTTATTATTTTTGTTTTTAAATTATAATTAAACATAATTACCATCATTTAATTTAAGAAATGTTGTAGTGTAAGTATTATAGCTTATGATAACTCTTCTACCGAGGCATTTAGAAATTCTTACTATTTAGAATTTTATAACAATTATTTGCTATTGAATTTTTTAATTATGTCTGCAGTCTGCAATAAATATACTATAAGTTATGAACTTATGATTTATATCACAAGTTATGTTATTCATTATTTGTCAGAGATTGTTTAATAATTTCCTAGTCAAGGTTAAAAGTATTTAATAATTAAGTTTAGTGATTTACAAGAAAAAAAAGTCAGTTATTAAAAAAATTTCTGTTAAATTCTGGATAATTTGTTTTAAAATTGATTTTTAAATTTCATAATATTTGCTTGACTTTTAGATTTCTGTGTTATGAGTGGATTTATGAATTTATTGTAAACTGGATAATAAACTCATTATTGTACTATATGTTTTAAATATCTAATCATACCTATGTTTTAATTATCAAATATACTTTTATTTATAATAATGTAACCTATAACATTTTACAATTTAAATCCTATATAAATGTTATTTAAAAAAATAAAAAAAGTTATTAAATATACAAATGCATATATAAAATAAAGATTTCAATTATTCAGTCAATATTATTTTTCTTTTAAATGTAGATATAGTATAGGTATTTTCTCTTTTCTTTCTATTGCACGACTGCATGCATATTTGTGTGTTTTTAGAACTATATATAAGTTTTTTAGTATAATTATTATAACGTTACATACTACATGTCTGCATAGTATGACTTTCAAGACTAGAGAATAAATTTAAGTACTAGAAACAATATTGTGAATACGGAGTTGTATAAGTTGTAACTATGCCATTATGGAAAAGTATGAATTATATTTACTTATAATATAATATAAAATAACTCGAATAAATTCTGATTGTTTACTATTATATAGTTCACTCGTGCTCATTGATCTTGTTTGTATCGTTAGTATCCTATAAGGTTGACAATAGGTCATGTTACACTGTACCTACTATTGAGTCGTAGAAAACCTGCAGTGAAGTAGCTCTCAAAATAACGGTTAGTAGCACGTTATTGTAGATATACAATAATGTATATTTTATAATACATGGGTATAAGATTATATTGAATTATATTTATATTGCGAGAGAAACTTTAAAAAAAATGATTTAAGCACCATTATCTCTTTATACATAACATATTTATAACTTATATCATTAAACAATGATTGAGTTGGCAAATTGGAAAAGAGAAAATAAAATATAACATCTAAAATTAATGAAGATGTATGGTGAAAATAAACTATTTTTTTCTAAATTAACACACATAATGTATATACATTATACCTACTGTATAATACTGAAGCCTGAAGGATATCCACAATGCACAACAAACGAGACTAATAATTATTATTCCGAATAATTATCGTTTTAATTGCTTATTATATACTCTGTCTAGACCGCAGCAAGACTTGAATAATTCATTCTTAACAATTTTCATAAATGTACGCTAGTGAATTACCAACTATATTACAATATCTATATAAAAGATTCACACCTTTTGTCGTATTATTCGAAAATCTTTTGTCGCAGTTTATCTTATTGGTTTTATTCCCTTCGTTTTCTAGAAACGAGAGGATAACTGTTTACTTTATTCACTACTAATCAAAAGAATATGAGATAACAAAAATATTATCAGTCACTACTATCACTGTGCAGTATTGTAATTGTACCATAGTGTATACAACATACTATTTAATGATTAGTGACCCCATTTTGAACTTTAAACTGAAATAAAAATGAAATACCAATAGATTCTAGCTCCTAATAATTATCGTCGTATTAATTATTTTGATTATTTTATGATGAGTCCCACTGAAGAAGTACCTACATAAAAATTAAAAAATAAATTTAGAATCATTCTACCTATTAACCCATATTAAATAAATGTTTCAAAAGATTTCGATTAAAAATGGTTGAGTAGATATTGTATATCGCGTATTTCCATCTTCAAAATTGAATTTTTTTGTGAACATCGAAACATAATAATATAATTATAATATTTAACACATTTAAAATTGCCTTAATGTTAGATTTAAATGCATTGTTAATAATATATTATTGTGTATCATAATATTTTTATATTTTTATTTATAGGCAGTAATTTATTGTAAATAAATTCTCGAATTATTATAATAATATTAAAATTTAAAAAACATACCTATAGAGTATAAATGAACAAAATAATGTTATATATTATCCAGCAACCAGCACTCAAGGAATTCAAGTAAAATGATTACAATTTTTATTTATGTTATCTGTAAACAGTGTAAACTATATCAACAGTAGATAATATATATCATACAATTTAATGAGTGTTTTTATACGTAAACTAATTATATATGCATTATATTATTATATAATATTATGAAAGTCGAAATTATTGTTTATGGGTACCCACAAAATCGAGATAGGGTTACCCGTTTCATTAAACATCCAACGACGTACTGTAAGTCGTCCAAGGAGAACACACGCACACACATAATATATATATATATATATATATAGTGACACATACATATAATACACATATTATATACCTATAAGACATAAATATACATAATAATAGTGTTTTTTTACAGCAGAGAAAATATGCAAACGTACTTGATAATAGTATATATATATATATATATATATATATATAAGTTAATTCACGGGTATTATTTATACTTATACGCGTAATACTCACGTATATTATTGGGATAAATGATTTTAAACCAGCACATGCTATATAATTTCGTTAATAAACAGGGCAAGGCGAACACAATAATACAAATGCATTACAATATTATAATATCTATATATTATTATCTCTATACCTACATAAAGGAACTGCAGTTTACCCACGAAATATTGTATTAACGTGATTTCCAAATTGATAATAATATATATAATAAATAATAATATTAATAATTATTAATATTATTAATTTATTGGTAGAGTTTGCGAAAACGAAACACCTATAGCAAAGACTAGCGAGCTGTTGCAAGCAGCAACAATGTGTTCTCCACTATTACTAAATACATACTGTAATATAAACGTAAAAGCATTATTATCAATCACTATTAGGTATATGTCTATAAATAATGTATGTATATTAAGTTAAAACCGCCTATATATCAATATAATATTAAATTTTTATCGAGCCCTCCGGCCCTTGATAAATATTTCGCATAATCTAATATTACCTATATATTTTCCACTTCGCAAAAATAGTGGATTTTAAATGCATAATAATCATATACAATAATCGTTCTGATGCAACGAAAACAACAATAACTGTTGCGCAGGACATGATAAATAAATAATTATATAGTATATGGAACATGGGTAGAGAAACGTTTATCTTGACTAGTTGATTACCCACACGATTGATTAAGCTTAATAATTTTTTGCTAAAATAATTTAAACATTCTCATACGGCATATGTCTACTATTATTAAGCAAGTATATTATATAATTATGTATTATTTATTTTATTTTTTTTTTAAGTTCTTCTGACAATATCATCTGAACTTGGTAAGTTACCATTAATTAAACGAGTATAATTCAATTTTTGAAATGATGTCAAGTTCTATACAATATGTAATATGAAGTGTTCTAACAGATTAACAGATATAAAATACTTTATTATTGTATAGTGTACAAAGTATGTCAAAACTCAAATTTATAAATTAAACAATTAGAAAGGTAAATAAAAACCCATGTGTTATAATAATACCTTAGATGTAAAAACAAAAATTTTATTCTGTTATGTAATATACATAATCATATGTTTTAATGTTTAAATTGTTAAGCAAAATGTGGTTAAAAAAAAAGTCATCCAATGCGATAAATAAATTGTTTATACTTTACTGATATAAAATCTCATTTAATTGTGCATAAGTACTTTAGGTTCTCGAGTACCTATATATTTTTTGTTTGTAATTATTATAATTCACATTTATTTTATTATATGTTATCTAACAATAACTAGGTATTTAAATAAATCGAAATAAATTATTTAGTCTCCTCGAGCTGGAGAAATGAGAATAATATCTAGTTTTCTCGATTAATTATTATTCTTTGCAAATATTAAATAATATATATAGTATATATGTATTTAAAGACAGGTCTATATTGCAAAATTGATATATATATTACCCAGCTTTATTATATTTTATTGTAAATTGATATGTATTTTTTATTTCATAACTTGTTGCAAGCGATAATGAGTTGTGAAATTTTAAGAATGCTACATTAAAATCAATATTAATTTTTCAAAATAAAATTACTTGCGTGTTTGTATGTAATGTTATAATAATTTTATGATAAAAAAATCTCTATAACACATGTAAAACTGCATTTTTTATAAACAAAATAAATTATTGTTAAATAGTTGTGATAAATTTATTATTTATAAACTATTATACTTAATTTAAGACATTTAAGGCTAATTAAATTATTATGTTACTTGTTAACATTTTCGAGATTAATCTAGGTCGAAACTGTTTGATTTTAAATTTTCCTTTAATTATTCATATTTTAATACAAACATAGATATAGGTATTCAGTTTCAATTTAGTAGTTAGAAATACTATGTAGTTAATTTAACGCTATACCAACAAAATCAATTAGAGGTCTTCTTCTCAAGACAAAAAAAGTATTATAATTAAAACAATTAAATGTTGCGTTTCGATTTCTAAAATAAGCTATGGTTATACATTTCGTTTTTCACAAAATAATTAACAATAGGTACCTATATAGGGTATACACCAATATACCAATTACTTGAATAATTATCGACGGTGGTTAGAGTTGTTTCAGCCACTTTTAAAAATGTTAAGTACAAACAATTATGAAAATAACAGCCAGTAAAATATTTTCCGTAAACAAAGTACACGGCGATATCGTTTCGTTTTATTAACCCGAAACATTATAATATTTATTACCGAGCGCTTCTGAAAGGGTAGTATAGGTAATATATAGGTTTAAAATAATGAGTAATATTATAATAGTGTTATATACGTATTAGGTATACGCGCATAATAGGTTCGAGAAGATATTTTTTAGGTGTATAATTTCGATGTTTTGATGCATCGCCCTTGAAAATATGGACCCCCGCACAAAGTATTTACCCTCCGGGCGACTACCACCGCCGCACTGGCTTACGCATTTACATTTAAATAAAAAAAAAAAAAAAAAGGAAAAGAATATGTTTTATACAATTTAATATTATATATTATAATGTGTCGGTGGAATTCGGAGAACCGTATTATTATATTATGTGTATGGTATATATTTATGTGTGGTGTGTGTGTGTATAGGCCATAGGGTTCCCATATGGACGACCCAAGACGAAACGGCTCCGACAAAGTGGGTAGTACACGCACTATCGCGGCTGCAGCAGCAGTGTATATAGTATATTATGTATATGTTGTGTAAACTGTTGAATATAACCTGCAATCTCCGATGAGGGATCTCTCTCTTTTATTCGCCTCTCGTCGTCTTTTATATTTTACGTATTATTATTACATCTCGCGTGCATTATACGCTTTTTTTTTTTGACAAGACGTCGAGAAACCGCGCGCATTTACGCGTAAGGCGAGGAGAATAAGAACCGAAAAAAAAAAGATGGAAACCCGTCGTCCCCGGGTCGACCACTGTGGCGACCGCGCAGTACAATGCGCAATACTCGTACCTATACCTACGTATTACAATATAACTATAAAGTGCGTGCAAGTGTTTTATAGCCCATACACACCACCGCGAATTAATAATTATATTTGGCATTCTCGATTGATAATATAATAATTGATAGGTATTTGGTGTTACGCGTCTCATATAGCCACGTATAATTTATCGTGTGTGAAACGAATAATTAACGAATGAAAGAATTTAAGAATACGTTTCAATTAGAACTTTCTATAATATAGCCTATAATTTATGTGTATATTATACTCCCATAATGTGCACTTACGTGGTACATACAGGTAGTAAGTATAAGTGTACAGTTTCCTGGGATAATGTCGTGAATAATTGTGTGTTTAATAATCACTTACCGTGCATGGTGTTAATGTGTGCATATACTGTACGGATTTTTCTTTTGAAGATTTTTAGTGTAGTGCACAATCGTCGGTTTCGAGATTCTTCATAATTGAAATAATATACCATATAGTAATAATTCGTATTAGCGTATTGCATTTACATACTGCCGTATAATATTATTTTATACTGTTTGATCGAAGTTTCTTCGCTGGTCGTCTGTCTTTCGTCTAGAATCTCACGATCGTCACGAAGGCGATGTTATATTATAATACGGCATCGAGCGTTTATAACATTCAATCTGGAACAGGAAGTATCTGTAATAATAAAAAATAAAAATAAAACAGTTAAAATGACTTACTATTTGTGGTGTAATGAGAATATACAAGTTGTGTGCAAAATAACAGTGGTATTACTGATGTGATATTAATAGACATTACAGAATCTAAAATCCGATCGAGTTTAAATACGTATACTATATACATAAACAAACGCACAATATGACGTGTTTTATAATATTATGTATTATCTCTAATTATATTTAGATTTAAGTATTAAGTGTAAACAAATATTATTTTAACATTAAAGTCATTGTTAAAATGAGTTCATGTTATTTTTTTTAATTTAAAAAAAAAAATCCTTTTGTTATAATATGACAATGGTCAATTAATTATGAGTAATGAGTAATGGAATACATTAATACATTATACCTGAACACCTATATTGTATTATTGTTGTTGAAATCGCATAAAATATTTGCATGTAATTTCGATGAGAAAAATAAGAATATTGTCGATAGTATAAGCAAGTATAATAGGTACTGATCTGATATTAAAATGTCACACTACTTTCAAAGAGTTAATAATAATAATTATTAATTGCATTATATTATACATTTACGATAATTGCATACAATACTGTATTAAATGATAAATTATGTGACTTACTTAAAAAATTAAATATTATTAGATTAATGGTTTTTACATAACATATTAAATATTTAAAGAATAAATTATATGTAGGTATCAAATATAATATATTGATAGATATTCCAATCGCGCCAATTTTATTAATCTATTGTTCATGTATCATGCAACTGTACAAATAAATAATAATGAAATTGTGCTTAATTACGTATTTACACGATAAAATAGGTAATAACTTTATTTTTGCACTGAATATCATTATTTATATTTAAGTTTATAATTTTAGATTTATTCTTACACATCTTAACTTTAAAAGAAAATTGTGATTTTCTATGTAACAAATTAACTTATAGTAAGACTATGTTAGAGATATTGCTTAAATATATATACATATATATTTATATATCTACATGGCCATCCCCAAGCATGTTTATACCCATCTTTTTCTTTAATTATAAATCAAATAAAATTTTAAGAATAATATTTTTACTTTTTATAACATTTAAAATGCTTCAGTAGCATCACAAACTTTTTATTTTTTAAATTAGCAACAATCTTTACTATAAATTATTAAGCAGATTATTTTTTTTTGAAAATTTTGGTATATTTAAATCTAAGTTTGGACGAGTAGTTTTTAACTTATTAAAATAGATAATACGACTATAATAAGAATAAATGCCATTAAAAATAATTTATACATTTTTTGTACAAAATTATAAAATAGATTTATTAATATTGAATCTAATACTTCTAATACTCGAAAAATTTGTTATAAATTAATGTTAATTGTCTTCCATCTATCGCACTATCTTCTAAACTTCTTTTAGTGTATGTATATAATTATCCTTGGTTCATATAGTTACATAGAAATATATATAGAAATTTTGCCAAGAAAAACAAAAAAAATATATAATATTATATGGGTAAGATTGTTATGAGGCATTAAAAAACTACTTATAATAATTACTTGTATTACTAGATGTAGTTGTATCTTGAGTATAAGTATGTTATATTTTTAATTTTTATTCACACATCTCTTTATTGTCGTATATAGATAGGTAAAACATTTCATTTTTCCATTTGGTATACACGATGCCATGTATGTATTATATAAATTAATGAATACATCCATGCGAAGATGAATATTGACTGGACATATCATCTAAAATTGTGTCATTTGCAATTTATTTTAAATTATCAATAATAATTTGCTAATTTAACAGCAAACAAGATTTGCTATATTATGTATAATTTATACTATGTTAATTACTTAATTTTAAATATATAAGAGAGATATTATTAGTTTGAATAGTATGATAGTTAGTTTGTTTATAACACAATAAATTATTAAGTTTATTAAAATAATATAATATAATATAACATATTACGTTGAATATGCAGATTGTATGAATTTAAGTAGTGTAGTGACGTGAATAATAATATTCAGTCTAAAATGATAATGATTTGAGTGTTTGAGTTTTTGCGTTACTCCCACAGTCCTATAAACAGATGTTATTATATAAATGCGCAACATCTTCAAGTGCCAATTTTATTATTCGATTTAACACGGTAGATATTTTTGCATTTTCAAAAATAAAATTTATATAAATCATGCGGTTTGGAACGAATACGCGTGTATTTAATATTTTTTAAATACAAACATTTGCCAAAAAATTGATACGAACACATTATTACTGTCACAGATCATTAGACAATGTTTACCACTTCCTATGCAGCCAAATTTTTTTATCGTATTAATTATTTTCCGACCGACGATCGTCTTGCAGTGCTCCCGCGCGCCGTTGTACATATTAACACGTTGCAATAATATATGGCAGACGTAAAAAAAATATAACAATAATAATAATGACGAAAAAACGTTCACGTAGTAGACACTTGCAGATATCAGTGTTATATAACATATTATATAGGTACATCCTGTTTTTGAAATGGGTTTGTTGTGGAGATGACACGTGTTTAGGTTTTTTTTTTACCCTCTCGCCACCACCGTATAATAATCATCGCAACATATTTTACGCCCTTGCACGACCGATGGAAACTTTTCCTTTTATTTTCGGGAGCCGACACTGAAAACAACGGTAAATCGAGATAAATATGCCTATATATATATGTGTACATATACAGCTACAACATGTATAGAACAAGGTGGAATAAAGTGATGGAAGGGGAACGTGTGGAAGGACCAAAATTCAGGCAAAAAATGAGCCAATGTATATAACAGACATTAGACATGTGATATTATATATTTATATATATTATGATTTCGCCTATACTGTAAAGACTATATAT
Organism: Aphis gossypii; assembly: GCF_020184175.1. NCBI lineage: Eukaryota > Metazoa > Arthropoda > Insecta > Hemiptera > Aphididae > Aphis > Aphis gossypii. The sequence goes on from NC_065532.1 coordinate 38,534,636, forward strand.
GTATTATTATAAACACTATATATATAACACTGCAATATACTTATATACATAATATATTATATACCTATGTGTGTTAGTGCGTGTAAGTCTCGCAGACGTCAGACGGCGTCCACCAGGTGTTTGTCTTGTGCACACGCGTGGCATATACATATATTTATGTGTCTACACATTATGTAGTAGACTAATATTATATGGTAGTAATTTCCGAAGCGATTTTTTTTTGTCTCGTGCGTCTGGTGCAAACATTTCGATCCCGTAATAATCACAATCATAATAACAACAACACAAATGCAGGGCCCATCTGGCCGGAATTTTATTATTATTATTATTATTATATATATCGACGGCCCCCGCGCAGTCGATCATTATTGCACCTGGCGAAACCGTTTGTGCACACGAGGACGAACCGCTTCTTTTTTCTCGCTTTTCTTCCCTTCTTTGCTCTCGCATATTATATAGGTATGGGTACCTACATACACAACCGTATTACGGCGGTCCGGTGGTGAAAAATGCGTCCTGCGCATTTGCCCTCATTGTTCGGCATGCTGGGCATATTATATACATATTTCGCGGCGGACCACCGGTGACAGATGGCGAATATCGACGTACACATATATACTGCACACACCTTGTACATAATATATAGGTATGTAGGTATGCACTTAAATATTATAATGCTCGTGTATGTGCCCGAGCGAGTGTTATGAGAGGGCGAGCGAGTCTCGCGGGAGACCAAACGGCAAACCGTGATCCTCGGCGGCTGTTTTAATGTATCGTGGTGTGGTCGAACAATGTACGTGTACTGTGTAGATTTTTACACGATAATAATATACATTTATAAAGTTTTAAAAAACATCGGTTGAAAAGAATTTACTCGACTCGGTAGCCACAGGATCTCCTCCCTTTCCAGGACCAACCGAGCACTCGTCGTAGAGAAACGATTGATTCCAATTTACGACATTTGAAATTATGCATGTTGCACTGTAGCTCAACGCGTTTCATATGACGTATGCAAGTATGCAAGTACGACAATAGTTCGTATTGTATTCGAATATACGATTGAACGATTCTCAACGTAACTGCGATACTGCATGATATTATTTATACCCTGCTTGGAAAAATCTTTCGTCTGTCTGTCCGCAACAATGCACCGCAAGTAGAAATCAATTTCCGGACTGAAATAAGTCGTATATATTATATAAGATGTGAGTCAGCGGCACGACGACCGGAATAATATAATCTTAGTATCTTACCAGTCCTATATAGTCATCGTGCGAATAACAGTCCACACACGTACTAGTAAAAATTTTCTTCGGTGTAAAAAAAAATTCTGAAAGAAAAATAAATGTAAACACAAATAACGGGAAATCGGATGAAAACGAATTCGCGCGCGTTTTACTTATACGGTATAACCTATACCTATACGGCTATAACAGCTTGGCGGATATCCTATACAGCGTATTTCTACATTATGTATTGTGCATACAAGTAACTATGTGTTAGTAATAACTAATAAGTATATAAAAATACGATATGTGAACACTCTGTATAATGTATACCCAGACATAGGAATGCTATCATGGATATGGAACCACGCGTTTCAGACGATATAGGTACTTATACCTAGCTATAATATATAAGTTATGTGATATAACGATGTTTTTTTTAGTTTTTTTTTTTTTTGGTTCATATATTAAGTTTAATGTATAGCAAGTATGATAATATCTCAAGTCACAAAATTGATAGATTTTATATAGGTACTGAATTTAATAATATTTGTTTTCGCACTTATTGTCGCGATTACGCCAATATGCCGAAATGTTCACTACAATTTTCTTAGTCAATGTGTTCAGTTTCTTCGGAATTCATCAAATATATTTTTGAATTGGTGTGATTGGTTTATTGTGTAGGTAGGTACTAAATATTGATAAATAAGTGTAAATGAATTCCACTGCTATCGTGCTACAATGATATAAATCGTATTTACAACTTGCAACGGTGCGCCTACTACGGTGTAGTACTCTAGTCAAAGATCCAAATAGGTATCTACCATCTTTTACCCGTATTTTTCATTCCGTTCAGACGTATAGTTCACATATAGTTAGTAGAGCAATACGCGTATAAAATTTTCTTTTCCGTAATTTAAGTTTAATTCTAGTATATACGATTCCTTGGTTTTCATATTCTAGACATTTTGATTTATTTATTAATTATATTTTTAGAACAATTTCGTACGATATTGATTGTATGTTGATGTTGTATATAATTTTAAGCAATTCATTACCAACGAATACTCGATAATTTAATTCGCTTATATTACTCATGTATATAATTTGGTTATTCATTCAATCACCAATACAACTGAAATTGAATCTGAAATGAATATTTGTATTATAAACACAATAACTCGTTGTTTAGGATTTAGCACGTACCTAGTTGTATAAATATAAATAATTTAATATTCATGTATATAAACTATATGTTAATTGTTAACTAAAACATTTTCATATTAATACTATACGGTCTATACGCAAATATTTAAATAATATCAAGCAAACGAATGGTTATAAAAATTTAAAATCGAATAACAAAAATCCTTGTCTGCTAATATTTTTATCCGCCCCCATTTTATGTAGCCACGTAGGTATACAGTACCTACCTATATGTATATTTATATTTAAACATATTATATAATATATTAGCGAAGACGATTACTTACATTTTTTCACGGTATCGATTTCGAAACTGATTTGTGAACAATATTGGATGACAATGCTGAATGAATAAAAAAAAAATGTTAAAAACCTTTTATTTTTTAATATTTTTTATTTACTTAAAAAAATATTTAGGTATAATTTACGTGTACCTAGTAATAATAACACAATAGGTAATTTAAATAAATAATAAACAGAAACAAATTTAATTATACATACATATATATATATATATATATCATACCTAACCTAATCTTATACTTGATAGTTATTATTTAGACCCTTTCTATATATAATACGGAAAAAAAGAAGAAAAAAGGAAAATATTGTGCGTTTTGTCGGCTGTCAAGCAGTGTAATGGGACGGATGATGGTTTTCAGACCGCATAAAACGACCCGCGTATACATAACGGTAAACGTATATTGGCGTGAATAGGCTGCACGCGATGAAGAGTATTTCAAACAAGATTCGTTTGTGGAAAAAAAAATTTGAAAATACTTACATACATACACGCGCACACGATGGATATTCTTCACATCACAGTATCACACGCGAATAATTCCGAACAAAAGTGACGCACTATTATGTTGTATTATATTATTTGTATGAAGGGGAGAAGTGCGGTCCGTCACATATTATATATTATGTATAATATAATATATACCTAAGTATGGCTGAGAGCGTAAAATATGTATTATTGTGTTTTTCAGTATATTTTGTGTGTGTATATATGGATGAGTTCAGAATTCGCTCCGATAATTCAAATTTTTCGAGTAAATAGACACTGAACGAGCAGAGGAAATACTTAAACCACAATAGGACAATATACATTATAATGTAAATCGATTGGAATCCATTTAATCTGTGGGGGGAGCTTCTTATGAATTTCTGCGATTTTATAACACACGTGCTACGACGCTACGTACTTGTAAGTATTTTGTATCGTATGATTGTGTAACCACATATAATAAGTAATGGCAAATTACTGCTTACATTGCTCACATCTTTCAAATTGTAAATAGTAAGTACAGAACTCATAGATACACATTGTACATGTGTGTATATGCATAATAATTATTTAGAATACATTCATTTAGTTCAGATTAATAATTATAAAATAATAAACTAATTTAGTTATGTAGGTAGACACTTTGTGTAATATATTGTTATTAACACTATTCATCCCGGCAAATTGAACGAGTTTAAAAGTACTAAAGGTACCTATATACTTTGTTCTACATATTCATTATTAATTTTCTTAAAATATAATTATCGTATAAATTTAACTTTAATGACATGTGTAGGTATATAAATAGTTCACTACAAAATAATAAATTTAAAATTTAATGAATGTGTTTAATAATATATTAATTAATATTTATTTCAATTATATATCTTTCAACACATTTCATGTGAATAAATTTAGTTGAATGGCGAATTTAGAATATAATGTACAAGTATTATTGTGGTGAGTCATAAATTATGCTGATTTTTGCTTGTTTTGGTAACATTAGCATAATACTATATTTACAGTTAACCCCAATTTAAAATCCACACATCAAAAACACTAATTGCATGCCTTTCATTAATGGGTAACGACTAAAATAAGAAAGTCTACTTTAAAGTTTTTTAAGGATATGATTAATTTTTAAATGTACAGAGGGTGAAAGTATCACATTAATCTGACACATTAAAATATAATTTTAATATCTCCATGATACGCTGTGTGTTTATATATATTGTTTAATTAATTACACTATTACAGTATTAACTATGTAATATGTCATTACACTATTTATAATATTCAACCAACAGAATATTATACAAGCAAAATAACTTAAAGTATACATAGTTTATATTGAACTGCCCTTGAGTAGTTGAGTATTTTAGAAATCACAGCCAATTCACTTTTTAGCATCCAAGGTTTTGTACATTTAAAATTGTTTAAGTTTGATATTTATTAATTTCGTAGAAAAGTATTAAAGTTAAAAATATACTATAGCATTAATGTTAAAATTTAGAAATAAGGAAGCATCATTCATCATACTGTTAAAATATAAAAAAAAACTAATATAATTTAAAATTGTTATCTATTAGAATGTTACGAGTTTTTTTTTACTTGTTACCGATATTTTACAAAATTATAAATTTTTGTACTCATACTGTATAGATATGGTAATATTGATCACTATAATTGAATAATTCATTTTGTAATTACTAATAAATGTGGAGTACTAACAATTATCAGTAGGTACTTTAGGTAAAAAACGTATCAATTCCTAAGAAATTGAATACCTTAATCGACTTAATCTAACATAATAATACATAACTAAAACATCTATTATATACCTATATAGTATATATTTTAAATAATCATGTAAGATTAAAATGTTTGCATTTCGTGTATTGATATACATATTAATATAATAAAATAGGGTAAGTAAATATACTAAATAGAAAATACCTACCTACCTGCCACTGTAATGGATGAGTTATAAATTTGAATTCAATGTTAAATCGTCTACGAAAAACAATTCTGCGCCGAAATGGGTTGTTTGCCAATATTACTAAGGATAACTTATTGTATATTTATATTTTATAATGCTATATAATGTTATTAGTAATCTTTTTAATAAGTAATAATACGGTAGGTATAATATGTTAATTGCACAGTTATTGCCAACAAAAAAAAAAAAAAAAACGCACACATTATATAATAATAATTATAATAATATTATTGCATATAATATTACTATAAGTTGTTATTGACGTATTATAGGTCAACGCAATATTATACACGCACCGTATAACTAAAATAATTTGTTAATTACATGCTGTTGCGAAGAGCGATTGAAGAAAAACTACGTTCATTTAGCATCCAAAAAATTGATAAACGACAAGTTACAAAAAATGTCTTATTACGTAATATATCTGCCTATGGTCTATAAAACGTGTCATTGTAGTCGTTTAATCGGTATGAAAAAGTTCGTCAAAAAAACTAATATGAAAGTTTAAAATTAATTAATCACAATAAAATAATAAACTAAGAAAATTACACTATAAATTTATTTTAATAAAACAATAATATCGTTTTATTCGTTTAAACATCCATTTCGTCGTCAAAATTTAAACTTGAAAAATCCATAAAAGAAATGGTGTGTATATGTATTTTTTGATGTTTTAAACCATTACTCAGACCATACGAAATGAAAATTTAATTAGTATACTTTATACGCACGCAAAGACGAAATACTGTTATCCAAACTCGCGACGTTTACCAAAAGATTGTTGGCGGAGCTGCAACGGTAGGTTTTTTGTATAAGTATATACATAACGATTTCAAAGCGACATTTTTATATAAAAACTGTTCATCACCATGGGTGGTAGAGAAATTTCATAAATGGCACAAATCCCCGGACACAGAGTTTACGGGTGAGAAACCGTACATAATAATATATTGTATGACGATAATAATATATATATTCTATTCATCGATATTATAATATGTACATAATAATGAATTTGTGGAAAAATCGAAAAGGAAGTCACATGCCTCGTGTAATCGTAAATTATATCGCCTCCTATATACCCGTATAATACGAGCACGACAAGAATTGAATAGTACATACAATACGAACATATATTATATTATATACGAAATTCGCCCTACAAAAGAAGCGCTTCGAGTCAGACTTTATACTATATTCTATATTACATTATTGCATATTATATAATATACGCGAACCGCTTGCAATGTTTATTCTCTTTTCTCTCGATGTATATACTACGTCCGAAACGTCCATTGTGCGTCCGAATTTAGCACGATAATATAAAGTATAATAATGTATAATAAAACGACAATGCGAGCGCATATCGCCCAAATATACATTTTTTTTTTTTTTGACCGACAACGCGCTGTCCGGCTGTGGGACTCCAGGCCTCGGGAACTGCAGGCTAGCGACGACGGAAACCTAACCGCGGATCCGGTAAACCAATACGTGATAATATTATATTAGTGTACGATCCGACAATTTCGTGTTTGATTGGCGTACCTATGACTATGGGTGGCCATCTGCACTCTTCGGATGTACGTGTATATTATACACCGACGAAACTATAATACGGGCATAATATATATATTATAATATGTAACAAATCCGATAGCTAACGGTAAGCCCGATATACTATTTATAAACAAACGAAATAATAAAAAAAAATACGTACATATATATAGGTAATATAGGAAAAAAGTAGCGAATTAACACGCAGGACGTTTACCGTTGGACACTATATAGGTGTATTATAATTAAACAGAATATACTGAGCGCGACGAATTTCGATCGACAGCTATATATGATGTCATCTACTGCACGGTTATCATCATCATCAATCATCGTAAATAGACGGCGGAACCGCACGTTTCGTAATATCGTAAAAGTTTAAAATTATATATATATATATATATAATAATAATTATTATTATTATAAATGAGTCTTTCTACAAAAGACGACGCCGATCACGAGAGATCGTCCGAGAATCTCATCATCGTCTTGCGCTGTTGTATACTTATACTATTATGTTGTATACCTACGACGTGACACATGCGCTTGTGACGTGTGTTTATGTGTGTGTGTGTGAAGTTAATATATATAATACGATTATAAAAACACGCGACAACAATAAAGACTAGAACGCTTTTATGACGTACGATGGACAATAATATATTATAGACTCGAAGACGATTGTGCCGATCGGCTAACGGGTATTTCACTGCAGCATGTTTGTACACGCGTAAACGGGGACTCATTCCGAATAGCGTTCACGTCTTGTAAAATTTGTCGTCGTTCGCTATTATTGTCGAGATGATTTACCGCGCATCACGAATTCTTCGGATGATTTGGTCCATAACACGATAATGGCTGTCCTGCGGACTTGACGATTTCGACTTCGCATCGTGCACGCACGCAATCGTGTCGAACTATGATATTTTGTTCCTATAGGTACATAGCAGCGGAAGCTCCCCGTTTGAAAATATATAAAAGGCGCTTGCCGCTTTTCCACGCCTGCTTGTGGTATACTGCAATAATAATATTACAAAAACAAAAATTTCAAGTAGAGGGCAGAAGGACGAATCTCACGTAACTACCCGTTTTTCGCGAAATCGTAGAACAATAATAATTAGTGTATCGGCCGCTATTGGCAATCTAGTTTTAAAGTATGGACTTTTATGGTATATAGACTAATACACTAAAATAAGGTCCATGGCTAAAATACCGGTTTAGAACCCATCGATGTCAAGACCATGGTCAAATACGTATGTGCAGAAAATTTGACTAACAAAGGTCTATTATGCTGTGGTCACACGGGATTGCCGGGAAATTTAAATTACACTGGAACTGATTCAGACACTCAATGGCCGATACAATAAGTGAACAACTACTGCTGCACTTTCTCGTGACTTTAATACACTATTTGGACTGGCAAGGCCATGGTCCGTTCGCTTGTCAATAATAATACAACACAAAGTCATTTGCTTAATAATACTCGTACATATCGTTATGTATATAATTTAATTTCTATAATTAATGTCTTTGCGATGTTTTTGTAGAATTAATTTTTTTATGGTTATAAATGTTATGTTCATCATACTGAAAAATTAATGATTCCGAATATCTACTTTTAAAATAAGTAAAAAAAATAATATAAGTATTTATAACGAAATATATGTAAATTTAAGTGTGTGATTTGAAGATTTTATTATAATTCACTGTCAATTTATCACATTTCCATGAAAAAAATCTTAATATTATAAACATATTACCAACTTTCCCATCAATATATATATATCCGAAGAAAAAATTAGAATGTTCAATGTTTTTAATTGGTTTATATATTAATAATAAATAGTAATATGTATTACGTAAAGTAAAAAATAATAAAGTTTAAGAATTCTCTATAAAAACTAAAAATATTTAGTAAATCCTAACTGGCTAACTATACCTTTTATGGATTATATTGCAGTATTGCGCTCAGTTTTATTCACTCCATTATTTCGTATCATAATCTTCAATTTGCTTTAACACACCCTTATGATATATTGTTTGTAGGGCGATGGACGAGGGATATTATAGAAGGTATTATATAAAATATTTTACACATGCAGTTCTCATCTTTAAAAGTGTAATATGCATCATATAAACTAAACACCTGGTTTTAACGATTGAAAATGTGACCAATGCACGCTGCGTGTTCAATTTGGAACACCTATTATGAAATGATGTCAAATAGCCGCCAAGGACAAACCGAACAAATGTGTTCTTTATAGATTTTATGTACACCAGAGTTTAGAGGTGTGGTATTTTATTCATACGACATATTTAGATGCGTATGCGTAACAATATTGTATAAAATTGAATTCAAATAAATCACTCACTCGGCGTGGCTTTGTAAACTGTGGGAAATATGTTAATTGAAAAAAAATAAACCACTAACCCATTTATAAGCCGTAGTAACTGATAATCATAAGGATGATATAAAAATCTTGTCCAAGAGTATGTTTCCAATTACGGATCATGAAATAAAGAGTTCAGTTTTCTTTTCAAACAATTAATCAAACATAGCAATAATATTCGTAAATGAGCGCAAAATTAAAACATAAGTTTTTGACTGTTTTCACCAACTCTTCAATTATTTAGAAGTAGATTGGAACGAATTATTTTGTCATTTCGTTCTAGCAAACTGCATCGACTATATTATATATGTAACAGACCAGAACATTTTTTAATTAAAAAAAAAAATAATAGGTAGGTACCATATTTCTCGTGGTATCTTCATTTCAAAATATCGGCCCTCTGATTTTAAATCTTGAATCAAACATGAATTTTGATTTCTACAATATTAACACGAGTATATAAGCATAAAATTATTTCATATTAATCAATTTTGTCTTTTAAAATTTTAAGAGGCGATGAGGTACAAAAAATTACGAGCCAAAACAGCAGTCGGTCTTTACAATATGTAATAATGTTTACTCACAATATAATAATATGTTCTGGACAAAAGGCACATACACCCATGGCACTTGTTGGTTCATAGTTAATTATATTTGTATTGTGATGAAATAATAATGAATAACTCATTTTTCTTTCTCTTTTTTTGTATAACATAATATACTTTTTTGTCGTCCGATGAAGAGCCATCACCTCATCTGTTCGTATTAGACCATCCAGACTGCAGTGATTCCAATATAAATAATATAATACAGTATATTATATAATTTTATGTTGTCGTGCACGAGGGATTTGTATAGTAGTTGTTGCTGTAGGTAACGAAAAGGAGGTGAAAAGGAACCACTGAGAACCCTTTAAGTACAATAATCGAAACACAATGGACGGAGGTTTTCAATGCAATGTAGCACCCCTTTCATCAGGATGACGAGGATCTACATCTCATCGACAAACCGGTTGATTGACTATATGTATTATACAATACATATAACGTCGACGTCGAAATGAAAAATGTTATTAGGTTGACTGTTGATTATTGCTGATGGTCTTCATTCGATGTATAATGAAGCCATACTTTATTAAATAATATAATACACTTTACATCCTATATTATTTTTTACTGTTTAGACTATTGCAAGTACCTTATACCTTATACTTTTTATATTTATATATGTACAATATATTATGTAATTATTAATGTCAATATTGAATTCGAAACCCGAAATAACTATTAATGCATATAGTATTGGTAATTTGTTATCTGCCAATGTACCTTTTTTTCTTTATTCGATTTTAAGTAACTGTATATGAAGGAAAACCGGGTAAGAAATACTTTCCCTGTGCTGCATCATTTATACCATTTTACTTAATCTACCTAACTTAACCTTTCCAGCATGACATTGATAGGTCATATAACCGGGTGTAACATAATTGCGCTCTAATAATTAACACGATTACCTTAAAAATATAGTCATATAAGTACAGTATTAATATTTTTAACCAAGACAACGATATAATTTTGTAGTCAATCCTAAGCCTATGCAATTGGGAAGGAAAATTGTGAAAAGGATAAAAAATATAGGTACGAAAAATGTTTATAATTCCATGTGTTTATACAGTCGAACTTGGTTAACTCAAACTTTTAACTTCGACTTCGATAGTTAACCAAGTCCAACTCTATTTTTAAATATAGTGTAATGGAAAGTTGTTATATAGAAATCGATACCTATATTACAGGCTCGAGCACAATCATGGTGAGATTTTGCAAGTAAAAAGGTAAAACGGGCTCAATCGTGCTAATTACTAGAGCTGCACAATCGTGTTGTGTTTTTCTGATGTAAAAAGGTAGAGCAGACAAATTCGTGTTTCACCGTCACCGCATGTAAGTATGTAACTATCAGCCATCGCCGATAGCCTATCAGACATTGATTGCTTTACAGTTTACATTAAGTGTGTAGGCTGAACATAGAATTAATGAAAGTAATACTATAATGGTTCCTGTTTCAAACCTCAGTTATGATACCATAGGAAAAAAAATAAAAATTTGAGTGCTTAGTCTACTCGGAATACTGTAATCTACTAACCGTGAAATAAAAACATATAAAAATATAAAAAACTTGGTTATTGATGGAAAAAAACATTACTGTAGAGTTTTTTTTTAATTTAACCAATTTACGTTATCGTAGATTGTCATATGTCACAATCACATTTATCGGCATACGTTTTGGTATACTTTTAATCTTTATAGTATTAATAGTATCTGTTGTGACTTATAAGTATTGTGAGTATTGACTATCGAATGGTAGGTCATGTACTTTAGACAGACAAGTACAGTAAACTACGGCAGACTCGATAGATTTAACCAAGTTATAGAAATCTCGAATTATAGATTATATTTATAGTTAGCTACTATTATAAAATGGTTAAAAAATAATGTGATAATATCGAGAAAAACCCGTTTTAAAGGATATCGAATGGTACTTGTGATAACCTAACCTTAACTTCAATCTTGGTATTAAAAATTGAAATTCTGAACTTACTTGCATCGAAGACATTTTCGTTTATAAACTCCAAACATAGTGTACTGACGTAACGCAGCTTTATTTGAATCCATTAAATTTTATTTTATTCTTTACGCATCAAAATCTTTTCATAATCTCCACTATCTGTTTATATTATCGAAATAGGATCCCCGAGGTGTGTTTAATGGCCATCTCCCACGTGGGTGGCGCCAATACCTTATAACATATGAGCGCAGTCACAAGAAGAGTACAGTTAAATATATATTACTTGCAGAAATCAGAAAATCACTCTCCAATAATCCATATTCCATATTGTATTTTGCGCAATATCTGTTAACAGTTCACACTACAGTTAGATATATTTTTTACAGTAAATTAACGTTACACTGATGATTCGATTATAAATAACAAAAGTAAATTATAAAATTTACAAACTTTAATATTGTTATGAATTAGGTAGCCAAATAAACAAAACAGAAATACTTATTGCTTAAATAACAATAAAAAAATTTAATTCAAACATACTATTATTAATAATAATAAAATTTAAAGTATTAACTAATATTTAAGTAAATATTATTATTAATAAAACCATTTTTAACGATATTATAATACCTTATTTCAAATATGTTTACCACGTGGAACTATATACCTTTTTCAAGGAACACAACTTATTCATAAACAGATGACGTATCGAGCGTATATGTAAAACGCAAGTCACAAGCAGTATTCTTTTGACACGTAAAGCTTAGGTGGTTATCGGTGATTTGTTTTTACTATTATAAGGATTAGGTATAATAGATATCATACAAAATCTTATTACGAATACTGTTGATTTTTCAAAACGATTGTTTAACTAATACGTCCTTTTTTCCCGACAACGATGATTTACGTCCTTTTACGCAGATCCACAAAAAGTTCGTCGCTTCAACGGTGTGTCCCACGCTCCAGCGACGACCGAATTCGTTTTCGAAATCTCTTCGTCGACACGCGACATTATTACTTTTGGAGTTCTCTTATATAACAAAAATTATTGTTAAAATATAATAATGTTATGTACGAAGACACAAGTTCAACAAACTCGCAAGCCGGCGTCGTCGCTGTCGTCGTCTCCGAGGACGCTTATAACAATAATGTTACACACGTCATTTGTATAATAATAATAATAAAATATTATAATGTTGTTCGCTATATTATTCATTATACATACATAGGTAGTGTATGTTATACAGACGCGCGCGCTCATACGTGGTCACACAATAGGAGACGTCTTTGTACAAACAAATTGCTAGTTTTCCACGTATACCGATATATTCAATACATAATAACAACAATATACCAATAATAATAATAATAATAATAATATTATTATAAGCTATCTATAAAGACACACGCGGCTGCTACCGGGCCAGCCAGCAGACGATCGCATCATATAATAATATCATCGTGATCGTATTATAATATAATATAATGACATGTATGCACGCACAATACACACACACTACCTACCGAATACATATTAACTAGGCAGGTATTATAGGTGTACCTAATAAGGCTATAAATATATTCTATATATATACACATTATTATAATATGTATATGTACAAGCGGTATATTATAATAATATTATCATTATACGATAGGTACGTCGTACCCACGGGAGGCTGCAGGTATCATCGATGCAGCTACTGTCTGTGCACGGTCGACGAATTATTTGAACGAAGCTTCTGAGATGAACACTGCGAACGGCTTGTTATTTGGACTATAGTCTTTTATTATATTGTAGGTAGGTGGTATGTGTGTGTGTATAATATAATAATATAAATTCAAGACTGCAGCGTGCTACGCGCGTACATAGACACTTTTAATACATTTTATATACATGTATCGATAAGACGGCGATGGTATACACACAATATATATAATATATACATGTGTACACAATATTTGTATTGTTATATTATATTTTCTATAGGGTTTATACCTACGCGCGAACGCGAGAAAAAAAACCGTGTAATCGTCGTCTGACGAGACGTCCGATGAGAACCGTAGACGATCGTGACTTATCGAAATAATACGAGTGTATGCGCGGTACAGAGAAGAACACGACGCAACGCCGAGCCCCAGTTGCAGTCACGAGTTTTGTACTCGTGTATGTATATCATGTATATATTATATTATATTATATTTATGCGTAAGTATGATATTTTAATAACCGACACACTAATCACTATTACACATGGCTCCCTCGTACTATGCATATTATCAGTATTGGTATATAGGTATAGACGTATAGTACACACACAATATAATATGTAAAACTGCTATATCTGCCGCTACTCGATTTGTATTTATCATTTATTTTTTTTTTTTATGTATATTTCTTATAATTTAACGTACTAGGTTTACATCGACGCATGTTTTATCGCGATATAACGCGCTTCTTCGACTTGTCGACTGTATGTTTCCTATAATTGACGTCAGCTGATTGTTTGGCGGTTCGACTGGAATCGGTGACTCTTTCGAAATGGAGGTTCTGCAATTTCCCCTGTCTTTTACACAAACAAACATAAATATAAATTATTTTTACACATTACACGGCCCGCGTGATGTTTTAGTGTATTACCTATCCCGCATTATACGCGACCGTATTATACTTGTCACACGCCTTAATTTAACCCGCAACTAAATTCTGAGTTTTGAGAAGCTGACCGAATAAAAACGTGTGAAAAATATAAATCATACAGTAGGTCAGGGGTCTCCAACCTACGGTCCGCGAGCCGGATTCGGCCCGCCAAGCTTTTTGCATTGTCCCACCAAGCTAATTAATGTTTTGAAATATAAAACAAATTTTGAATTGTAAAATAAAAAATTATATAAATAAACATACATTTTTAAAATAAATCTTAACTATTCTTATTTATTCCTCAATTTCATAACCTATCTATTCCTAGATAGACAACAATTTTTTTTTTTTTTAGACAACACATTTCTTAAAATTTTGGCCCACGATGCCAAAGCGTATACCAAATTTGGTCCACCGTAAAAAAATGTTGGAGACCCCTGCAGTAGGTTATGCAGTTAGAATATTTTGTCTATAACATTGTACAAGTGCACAATAGTCTTTCTATCGTGCTTTATGGGGCTGTAATTTTATTTTGTACCTTTCCACCAATCGTTCTTTCTTCGTTTTTGCAAAACTGGCCACCGCCATCGTACAAATACAAAATACGACGACAACGCAACACAATAACATACGCATCAGCATCATACGAATCAACGTGTAAACATATAATCCAATAATAATTATATAGAGCAATACTACTCAGCGGCACGATCAGCGACGATTTTTATACAATCGTCAAACACCAAACGATTTCACAGTCAACAACAACAACAACAACTTATTTTATTATTATTAATTTTGTGTAAGCGACCAGAACAATATTTTTTTTGCACACGATACTGTATTTGCACTAGTCTTTCAATAATAATAATAAGTTACATAGAAATTTGGTGTATAATGTGTTGCCTATACGACTATATTATACTTTGCCAATTTGTTGTATTTAATAACACAATAAATTAATTTCCGATAACACTTCCAAATATACATTTAAATTCGTCGAGAAGTTAACGTGAAATCAATATTTTTAATTTTAAAGTTAAATTTATTTTATAGTTCATATTATTATAAAAAAAAATACAAAATAGATTTAATTAAAAATTTGTTTCCGTCAAAAAATATTTTTGTTTGCTTTATCGCGTTTATTTTGAAAAATAATGAGAATTTTTATTTAAAGTAACAAAGATTCAATTTTCTATCAGAAACCACACTTAACATTAAAAATCTACACATTTTTTCAACTACCTACTTAACATGTATATTTTCATAAGCACGTATATTGTAAAACCAATAGGTATATCATCGTTCTGATAAAAATCTAAAATTCTTAATGTTCACAATTCAAAAATTAATTTTAAAGTATTTAAAGATCAAAGAAAATGGGAATATTGTCTATCTAACATAAATTTCATGATAAATTCAAATACATTTTAAGAAATTATGTACGTATTATGACTATAGGATAGACTACGGTATGGTTCATGATCGTATTAAGGGGAGGAGAGGTCGAATTCAACCTCACAATTCCCCCCTCCCATAGAAATGTATTCAAAATATTCTAAGAGTTTTCATTAATATAGTTTTTGTAAATAATTTGATCCCTCAGTCTAAAAAAATTTATGTTATATACGGTCATCGAACAATTGACACACGTAAAATATATAATGGCTATTTTGATAAAAACTACAGCTGGGTGTAAATCATAAACCATAAATCGTATTCAGACTATTAATGTTAAAAGTTAAAAAGTATTATGTTTTATCTTATTTTGACGTGAATACGTGATATTATTTACTATAAAATACACATATACGAGTATTATAGTTATATACATATTATCATATAAACTTGTTGACGTAAAATGAATTAAAATTGATTGTAAACAATGTATTCATATATTATTATTATATAATAATACATAATACTGTGAGATATCATATAATTTTTTAAATCTATATAATATTAGAAATTAGTTTTCAAAATGTCGTAAATATCTATTGAGATAAAAAATCAAATTCTTACTAAAAACTGAGCTTTAATTTGTTCAACTTTTTTGAATTTTTTTGATCATTTGTTACTTTATTAAAAGTTATTAATTTAACAATCCACTTAAATCGTAGTACAGTTATTGTTTTTTAAATTTAGTGTACTATGACTCATAGAACGTGCTATAGGTATACCTATATTACAACTTTTAATAAATGTAAAATGTATATATATTATAATATACATCATTCATAAAGAATTTAATAATATAAATGTTTTTTACATTTATCATTCATTATTTATTTTAATCAAAACTATAAAGTAGGTACCTAATTATTTTGAATAAAAATTATATAGGTACTTAATAGTTCTCAATAGTTTTATGCACACTCTATATAGTTGTGTTATTAAATTCTCAAATTCAAGATACATATGTGAATTTACAATAAAAAAAGTGAACTTTTTGGTTCTTAAAATGGTCTAGATGAATAATATTTTGTAAATAAACATGATTGAAAAAGGGATTCCATAACTCATAAATAGGTTGAAAATCTGTTGTCGATCACCAATGACGAGATGGTAGCGTTGTCAACGTGGTCGTTTAATAAAAATACTTTACCTAAATACTGAGCATTAGTAAAAAATTCAAAGATATTTTTTCCACACACCTTTGATGCACATTTCATTATTATTTTTAACATAAACCACTATAGAATGGTTTAGATAATGGGCAATTCAAATATAGTTTATTTATTGTGAATAGAGGCTCTTATAAAAATAGGAAAAATATTTTTTAGATTAAAAAAAAAAACAATAAATTCAAGTTTCCTCAAATGATAATAATAATCAATAATATTAACTTACCACATATTAATTAAATATAAAATAATAAAGCTTGTAATAAAATATTTAAATTTAAAGTTAAACATCATATCGTATTAGGTACTTACGAAAATATATTCAATTACAAAAATGTCTTGCTAATGTTTAACTCGAAACTGTTCACTGATCGTTAAATGCTTAAACAAATTAAGTTTTTCTTATTAATTATTCATTTTAAAATATTTTTATTATAATACATTTTTTTTTAAACATATTGTAATCATTGACTAATGTATGGTATTATATTTAACGGTTGTTATACACGATTGCGTACATGTTCTAGAATTAGCCATTTATTTATACAAGCTAAATTATTTAGAACTATTTATAGTTTTTAAATACTTTAAAAATAGTGTATCTAAAACATTAAAATAACTTAGGTACGTATTATCATGTTCAACAGTCAACAATATCAAATATTTGGCTAACATAATTAATTAAACTAATTTGATTTGATTTTAAAAGTTAATATTTAAAAATGTATGAATATAAAAAATGTATAACTGTATACTAATTATATAGTATATTTTAAATTTAAATCTATGATAAAATAAAAAATGTCACGATCCTTAACGTGTCCTTATACATAATGTTTAAATGTATCTATTTATAAATATTTGATTAACTGACAAGAGATCACAATGTTTACAGGCTATCGATTTACTTTATTACACCGAAACTGTCAAAACTTCAAACATATTATGACGTTTGAATAATTTAACTTATTTTATTTTGTTATACAAAACAAAACTTAACAATTATTTATGCATCTTCTAATCTTATCAATTACAAATTTTTTTATACAAAAACCAATTATATTTTTGCTAACCAAATGGTGGCAAATTATGCATGGTGAAAATTGGGTAGGTATTAATAAAATCGCATAAATACTTTTATGCATTTGTATTATTTATGAGTTTATGACCAATATAGTTCTTTTGATTTACATATAGCCTGTATCAACATTTCAATTGATTACAATGTACTCCGATTTCCGTACACATACACTCTAAACATGGGTTGGATAGTTCGGAAATTATTTTTCCCACTCGGTACATACGGCCGTATATATTACAACCAGATATCTTCAGCAAGGAAGCCAATAAATTGAACTCAGAATCAACTTTAGTTTTCAGTGGTGTTTTCGCAGTATTTGATTTTACTTCGGTCTGCTGCTTGAATTCAGATTGTAAACCGACATCCACCTGTTGCTTATAGTTGGAATGCTGCTTAACTTCTGTCTGTTGTTTAAAGTCGAAATATGGTTTGACTGCAACTTGCTCTTTGACGTCGAAATGTGTATTGATATCACTTTGATGCTTAAAGTCGGCATACGTTTTGTCATCAGATTGAAACTTTGAATCAGTATGTATTTTGTGTTTAGGGTTATCTTTCACGCTGAAATGTGATTTGACTTCAGTTTGGTGGTTACTAAAGTCGTGATATAATGGTTTAACTTCATCATAAAGATTTAAATTAAATGGTGATGTGACCTGAACATTTTCTTTAACATCGAAATGTGTTTTAACCTCGGCTTGTTGTTTAATACCCGTTGAAGTGGCATTTGGTTTAATTTCTTGGTGTGATTTAACGTCAACGTGTTGCTTGATTCCTGATTGTGGTGACTTGTTATCGATGAAATATTTAGTTTCGGAATTCAGCTTGTCGTTATCTTGTTGTTTAATTTCAGTATTTGGTTTAAATTCTACAGGCTTGTATACTTCCTGGGGCTCAATTTTATTATGTTTATCTTCTGCAGATGAGTGTATTTCAGTACCTGAATTTAAAATAGGTTTATGCTGTTGTTTAGGGTGTGACACGAAGTCGGTTTGTCCATCATGCTTGTTATCAATCAAATGAATTTTCTCATCTATTTCGTCATCTGTTCGATGCTCAATGCGAGTCTCTGGTTCCATGTAATTTGTGGAAGAGGGCAGCGAAGGCGGAGGCGATGATTGTTCGGGCGTATCGCCACTGAATAAAAATGAAAACATACTTTCAAAACTATAATCTTCGTCTTCGAGTGGTTTAGGTACAAATGTTGTAACTTCTGTGCGCTTAATAGTTGCTAAAGTTGAAGAAATGATTTTTGATTTTTCAGTGGTTGGAGGTAAATTCTCAATCAACTTAACAGTAGTGGTTGTGATCGGTTTTAACGAAGACGTTTCAGTAGACTCGTGGAATGATTTTAAAGTAGTTGGAGACAAAGTTATAACCGATTTATCAGTTGGTGGTGTAGAAGAAAAAATATGTTCAATAACAGCATCTCTGACATTCATTGTGGTTGTAGTTGTACTTGTTTCAGACGTTACTTCAATCTGCTTCATGTGTTCCGACTGTTCCGTAGTAATATCATTTTCATATTCATCTAAAATAGATAAAAAAAAAAATGGTTAAACGTTTTTGTATTGAATATTCAAAACAATGTAGGTAGTAAATAAATATATTTCAACATCATAACATAAACTTCAATCCAATAAAATTTAATTGCTAAAATAAAATTCTACTAAAAATTCCAAGTAAAACAAAATTAGAAATAAATGTGTATGAGAAATAAAAGTGTAGGTATATTTACTTCATTAAAAAAGACTAAAAACTTACTGCATACGATACGGCCACAGCAAGTGCTATTGTTCGGGTCATTGATTCGTTGGCAGCCTACTTTTACGGCTGGACAATTTTCTTGGCATACAATTTTGGCGTTGAAACAAATACATATGTTGCAAGCACTTGGATCGGTCAGTAACTCGCCGTGTTTGTACTTCTTACCATTGGATAAGCACCACACTGACAATTATTTAAAAAAAAAACAATAAAGTATTTATAATACTGAAATTATTGTTGTGTTACATTACTTTTAAAATTAATTATCTTATTCTAATAAGATTTTCTTAAATTTAATAACAATTGTCTTTAAAAAGTTATCACAAAATGTATAACTATTATAGAATATTATTTGAAATATCTATTAAATTAATATGACTGTTTTCTATGTATATATTTTTTTTTTAGATTTCTAGCTGAATAGTTGAATTATTATGGTTTTAATGTGAGTCTTATTTTTTTGCATTAGCATTTTTTTTTTTTTTTACATTAAACATTGTTTGAAAGTATTTAATAGTATTTTTGTATTTCAAACTAAACACGAGTTTGGCTATAGACAAATTTTAATATTATAGAAACACTTTTTTTATTATTCTCCATTGAGTAGTAAGAAAAATGCATTAAAAAAAATAATGAAAAACTGCGAAAGTATGAAGAAATATTTTTAAACATTAGTTTAAAAAAATTAATTTTGACTATTTTTGGTTAAAGAATAAAGCGATTTCAATTAATTTAATGTTCTATAAATATTCAATTATTAATTTTAAATCATAAATTAATAATAAAACACATTTTAATGATATACAACGAATTCACTAATGTAGTAATGATCAACGCCCAGTCTCTTAATGTTTGATTTTTTATTTTTTATTTTAATAACAATTAGTTTCGAAATAATAAATTATGTTTGAATTAAAAATAAAATGATTTCATTACAATTTATTAAAATTTAAAAGACAGTCTAAATTGTTTTAACCAATCATAAACCGGGACGATACTGATATTTCTGTTATCAGTCATCAATTTTAATTTTAGACTTATAAAATTAATTATTAGTACATTTGCTAACACGCGTTTAAAATTGTATAATTTTTTTATAAATTTAACAATAACTTAATAAATTACCTGATCCTGTTGATTGGTGTCCTACAATAGGTTCGTCGTGGTGAATAATGGGTTGTTCCGTTGTCGTTGTCTTTCGAAATTTGTCAGATGTATATATCGCACTATTAGGAGAATCTTTTGGAATGAATCCACCTAAATATTGTACATAGTTTAAACATTAGATTTAAATGTATTATATATTAACTTAAAACTGAAAATATTTCAATATTAATATTAGATAGACTACGTTATTGGAGTAAATATTAGATAACACAAAGAAAGTTATATCGGTGTGTGTACTTACCCTCAGTTTCAATTGGCGGAGAAAAACTATTAACAACGGGCAAAGGAGGTTCTTCAACGTCTGAAACATTGTATACACGTTCTACCACCGGCTGATAGTTTTCATAAGCCCCAACAGGTTCATCAACAACTGCATCCGCTGCAACGAATGGTATGATTCTGCATGTCGGGAATAACATTTTTATCAAATAATTTATAAATAAAAAAAATAAATGTCAATACCAAATTAATAACTAATTCATACTAGTATTGTTAAATTCCATGGTATTTTATGTAAAGTAATATGTAATTTCGTTGTCCCTAATTTACTGTTTATTAGTTCTAATATTATTATAGCTAAATTATTAAAAGCTCAAAAATATTAGTTTCGGAGTAAAAATAAAATTATTAATTATTAATTTTCATTTTGCATAAAACTATCGACTCATTTTAATTTATATAAAGGCAATAGGATTAATACTAATGATAAAAAAATATAAATAAATAAATAATTAAAAATAATAATGATAATAAAGCACTAAATAATAATAATAACAATAACCAGATAAAAAACATATAGCTAAATGAATAACATACGTAAGAACTTGAAGGCGTTTTAAAAAAAAAACTATTAATATAATAATAAAACTAATATCTAAATCAATATTTTTAAAAAAAATCTGTAAGGGTTATTTATTAAATTTGGTTTGGAAAGAAATATGTATTGACCAACTTAATTTAATTCGTTTAAAAATACGTTAAATATTTAATTTATACCTATGTTTTAAAAATAATTTTAAAATCAGTTTAGTTAATTTATAATTTATAAAAAATAATTAATTACTTGAGGTTTGGTAAAGATGGCGGTAATGTTGGATCATCATAATCCATTTCAAAGTTGTTTGATTTTTCAGTGACATTCAATCCACCAAAGTCATCATGCATTAAACTAGCAGGATTACCATGTCTCGATTCTATGGGTTCTTCTGTAATTTCATCGGTCGTATTCTTTGAATCTACTGTGATACTGGATGGTACACTATCTATCTCTAATAACAACTGTTAAACACACTTAAATGTAATACATGTTGCATACTACATACGCCTTGATAGGGATATTATAAATCATAATTTATGTTAATAATTCATGTTATTTAATCTCATTTGAGTCTACCAAAGAACGTTGATAACTGATCATAAATACAGATTTTAATACAAGTATATACTATATTTACAAATTTAATGCATTATAAATAAATTAAACTGATCCTCAGCAAAAATTACAAATTAATATTTAATAGTTAAAATTAACGATTAATGTAATCACCAAAAACTTAATTACTATTTACAGGGAGTATAATGTATATACTATATTGTATGGTCCATTAGTGTAAATAAATTATATTTTTTTATACTTTTAAGCATTTAGTTCAATATTAAAATATACCAAAACGATATTTTCAAAAAATGTATTCATTTATTATTAATATTTCAGCAAGAAAATGAGAGACTTAAATAACGGTCTTAAACGTTATTTAATTATAATATACGTAAAGTTATTTTTTGTCGACTAAAAAACTATAGAGGTATTAATAAAATAAAATTCATTATTATTATTTACCTGGCCCACCGTAGGCGTCTGCGGTGGCGAAGGCGGTGACGAACTACTGAGCAGAACATCATCATCAACAGTTACGGTGGACGACAGCGTTGTCGCAACAGCACCAATAGAAGTCGTTGTCGTAGGAGTGACAGTTGGACTGACGTGAGACTCTAGAATGAAAAATGGATCTATAACGGCAATTTATTTTATCATTCCGTTACGGACGATGTGTAGCATAGAGAGAAATTAAAAGCGAACACTCGGCGGGACTTAAACGATGATAATATATTATCATTTATCATATTAAAATAATAATTTTAAGTATATATATTATGTATAATATACATACACGTATCTAGAATTAAAATTTAAAATACAGGGTAATTCACCAAGTATGCTCCCCCTTTTTTTCCAATAATGCAGTTATTCAAAATCAAAATATTTTTGGAATTTTAAGTATACTTAAAGACCATACTTTCAAATTCTTTAGATTTTTTTTTTACTACTTAAGCATTGTGATGTAGATACCGAATTGTGTTTTTCACATAACAAGTCCGCTTTTATACAGTACAATCAGTACAATAAATTAGTAGGTACATTATTTAACAAATAAATGATTTTTCTGAAAATGTTGACTTATCAAATACGAAATTGAATGAATTATTTTTGAATTATTTTATTATTTAACATTAGTACAAAAGTACTATAAGGTGCATAGTGGTAATTTGAAAATTTTAGTTATCTAAATAAATCCAAAATCCATCAACATTTATAATTTATAAAAATGAATCAAGTATATAACAAATACTAGATCTGATATATTATTTATTTTATATTATTGTAGAACCGTTTTAGGATTATTGTCTATATAATATTTTAATAATTTAAAAACCACTCTTATTCAAATTTTTTTTTAGTAATTGAAAATTTTTTTTTAATTGTGTTTAAATACTACGAAAATAAGAATTCTATAAAATGCATTACTTGAGGAAAAAATGGGGGTGAGCAAACTTAGTGAATCATCCTGTATAATATGGTGTATAGGTGCGCCGGAGAAGTCAGTGACCCTGTGCGGAAAAACGCGCGGCGACAGTGGCGTCGAGACGTACCGTTGCTGCTAGTCGTGCTGGTGCAGTTGTAGCTCGTCGGGCAGCAGTGCCCTTCCGAGTAGACCGGTCCGCAATTGGGCGATATTTGGGCGCGGATTGGCGGACATATCACCTTGTCACATCGCACCTGACCGTTGATGCAGAAACAAGTTTCGCACGACGACCGCGCCACGCCAATCACGGGCTCTCCCAGTGATATTAGCCGACCGTTTATGCGACAATCTGTGTTTACACAATGTACGAAAAAGGGATAACAAAAATAATCGTTTATTTTAATTACAACTATACGAAAATATACACTGGACGATATTTTAATTTTGTCTTACCATATCAGTTATTATAAATTGAATGTAAATATCAATTTTTACAGATTCAGACAATAAAATGCGTATATGTATATTATTTTGATTTTATATTATATTGCCTTTAATACCAATGCAGCAGATATTCGCGTATAGACAGTTAACACTACATTTTTTAGAGCTCTCGGATTTCTACGTGAATTACTCACTCGTGATCACGTGTATTTAAAACATAATGTTTATTAAATGTAGATATCAAATTATAATATTATATTAATATATGTAGTGTATACCTACCCTACATGTAGTGTTATTATTATATATTAACAATTGTCATAAAAACTAAAAACCAAAAATATCTGTACCTAATATTCTGAAAATAAACGTTTCATAAGCAGTAGGTACTATCATAAAATTTCAGAATTCAAAATAAATAACTGATTATCGATTACCGCTGTGTAGAAAATCACTGGAGTATACGAAATACATTGAAAATAAAATTTCCCACATAATAATAAAAATACGTACGAGAAATAAATTCGCAGATTTATATATTGCAGTTAAATTCACATGATTGTATAGGTACATACATTTAACTACACGTGAAATAGCTAGAGAGCTCCAATATTTTTCATAAAAATTTCATATATTTATGTAAATATCTATTACGTTACTATTTTATTGCTAAAAAAATCCTACTAATTAGTAATTTTAGTTTCTAGATTGATTATATATTATTCGTTCAAACAATATTTTTCTAATACCTTTAAGTCTGGCGGATAAGGAGGAAGCCATTTCAGTGGTTGCCGTATCTGTTGTATTTTTTATCTGTGCATTTTGTGAACCTGTAAAATAAATAAATATAATTATGGTAAAATGAAAATATACTCAAATAAAAATCAGTCATTTACAAAATAAACATTATTATAACAATTTGATGACCAAATGAAAAATTTAACATAATAATAGTATATTACCAAACTTTAGAAAAACAACGGTCATTTAATAATTACCTTTTTTAAAGCTCGTTTCTTATACGATATGTATGAAATGAATGTGCAATAAAACTATTGAATTACTTTTATTTATTTCTAATAAATATGAAGAACATCATAATATACGGTTTTATAAAAACGTTTCTA
Source organism: Aphis gossypii (assembly GCF_020184175.1). Classification (NCBI taxonomy): domain Eukaryota; kingdom Metazoa; phylum Arthropoda; class Insecta; order Hemiptera; family Aphididae; genus Aphis; species Aphis gossypii. Next base: position 38,560,019 of record NC_065532.1, read on the forward strand.
CTTGCCAACCAAAATAATTCTATTTCAAATACCCAAGTATCTAAATTTATATAATATATACAATATATTTATAACATTCATATCTTGTCATATACACTTACATTTGTATCTAATTGGGCAACAAGTGTGTTTTTTGTGTACAGCTGTACAGCCAGGAATAGTTAAAGAACATTGGGGCCGTACACACTGTTGATGCCCTTTGATGCAGTAACAATATTCACACAGACTGGAACTGTCCATCGCCGAACCTTCCGCGTAAATTGTACCGTTTATCACACATCCTTGTGAATAGAAAATTAATCAAGTTTTTTTCTAATTGGAGTTTGTTATTGTTTCAGAATAAATACAATTTATTATCCACGTAAATACCTTTAGGTAAACCATCAAATGTCATAATTGCAGAATTGTCCATCCTTGCGGGTCCAGACCGATTTTGCAATGAAAAGAGTTTGGAATGAACAGCATCAAATTCTTCTACAATCAATGTGGAAATCAGGCTTTTAATTTTATTTCGAAAATTGTTTAGTTAATAAAAATAATATTATAACCAATTTATTATATAATTTAAGAAATATAAGTCGATGTTAAATTATATTGTAACAAATTATGTAATTTAATCATGAAAATTGAAATGTAAAACTAAATCAGTTGAAAATAATATTGGATAGATAAAATAAAAAATAAATGAATAAATTATGTTTAAAAAAAAAAAATTTTAAATAATTATAAATTTCTATTAAACTGTATTTTTTTTTTTTTTTTACTTGTATTTTATCAATAATTTATTTACAGAATAATTAATTTGATTATTAAAAGTATAAAATGTCCACGCTACTGTTAATAACTTATTTTCCAAGTTATTATATTACTAGATGTCTATACAAGTATAAGTAATAGCCAATAGGTACATATTTATGCAGTTGACTTTAATCTTTATTGATTATAAGTTGTAATTAACCATTATTATCATTTGCCGGGAAAGTAAAATCGAATATAATTATTATTTAACTTCTTATACAATTTATATTATAACAAATTCGTGTATTCTGGTATTCATCAAAAACATGCCACAAGTCTTACAATAACTTATGGTTTTGTCTATAAAAATCCAAATGTTTTTATATTTTATGCATCGAACAATGATTAAACTTCTATTTTTCTCTAATCTTACTGTCATTGCAAATATCCAATAAACAGATTTAGATTTCTCTTTTTTTCCTTTAGATTATCATAGCTTATAGTATTAATATAGTTAATTATGCCTCTAACAATTTTAAAGATCACTAAAATTTTTCAATTATTTGGGCTAATATATTTATAAATAAATGTTTATTTATATGGGTTTCAATTTTTCTACGTAAAAATAAAGTGTTTATGATTTATGTACTTATGTTAAATTGCAGTGTTTGTTGAACGGCAAATACGTATGATTAGAAGATTCAAAAACGTATACACGTATATCCGACTGATTTTTAAAATTAATGGTATAGCTAACGGGATTTGTAAATCGGGTGTGACTCTTTATAATATATTATACAGTATATCATACTTAGGTACTGTATTTATCGAATACAGTTGCGTGTGAATATTTATTCATCGTTAAGCAATGAACCTTGTTCAATGTTCATGTGGCAAATAATAAGCTAATATTTATTTTACATGTATACTGGCTCAGAATTAATGTTACAGAAATCACAAAAAAGCCAATTCACCACATTATTTAATTATTCTGTAGTTATTTTACTTATTCAGTGTTAACAATTATATTTTAGCGAAATATTTAGATATACTATAATAATTAACTTTGAAAGAAAAAATGAAGATAAATAATTTAAAATAACAAGAAAAAAAATGTGGCTTTATTTTTTCAATAGTTTTTAACTAAGGTAAGAAAAATGTATGATTAACCATGTATTAAATTTTCAAAATTTTCAACTACAAAATAAAAATTTTATAACATAAAATTAACAGTCTAAAATTTCAAAAATCTAAAGGTAATCTAAAGAAATCTAAAAATCTATGATATACTATGAAAATTATAATTTGTCTACAAAATGCTAATATAAATATTTGGTAAAAATATCAAATCTCTGTAGTTTTCTTTTTGAATTAAAACATAAAAATTAAAATGGATTTTATTGCTACCTGTGGGCTGTGGTATCGCTAAAATGATTTAGTTTTTCCAAACTGTTTAACTTTATTAGATCTAAATATTTACCAGAGAGCAAAGATTATTCTCAAAGTTCAATACTAAAGTAGGTATTGTTACTGCTCTTATATTATTTTAAAATCAATACATATATCGCTCCACTCAAAATCTAAAATGGATTATGAATTCCAATGGGTGGTTGACATAGTACGATTAAACTACAAATGTAGTTATACACTTAATTATGATTCAATTTCCAACCAGGTTTAATTTCAAATTTTGACAAAACTAAGATAATTTGCAAATTATTCTGTAATTATAAATTCATACAATTATTAATTTTTATTCCTAATAATTGAAAATTTAATATTAAATTTCTCATAAATTGTTTTTACTGGAATTTAAAAAATGATTTACGTAAAGGCTTATTTTTATCGAAAAAACTGGATATTTAAATAAAATATTATGTTTTTTCCTTTAAAAAATATTTTTAATTATTCAATTACATTTAAATCTTATAATATGTTGTAACTCATCAACAAAAATACGCAACTCAAGTTTGGGCCATGAGTTCGTAACACATAGGTTGGGAACACTGCATTATAGTGACCTACTCAATGATTATGAAGAGGTACAGTCAAAATCGACTATACAGCAGACAGAGCTCCACGGTTTTTGTTCCATTGGGTCGGATATCTATATTCACGCTTCTCTTCATGTCCATATATTTTTATTTATGTAAGTAGCTATAATTATCAGAACATTTTGAACTGAATATCAATTTTGAAAAACAATATTTAAAAAAAAAAAAGTAGTAAAATTAGGCGATAGGACTCGACCCGACATTTAATTGAATATTAAAACAGTAATAAGTCAATTAAGGATCTAACGCTATTAAAGTAGGAAGGAAATTATATCAATTTGCCATTAATCATTGACTCATAAAACAATTTTGTTTTTGGTGGGAATGGTATTAAAACTCAAGTTTAATTACACAGTGTAATTAACCGTTATACAAAATAACTATATGTTTTCGAAGAAAAATAACATCCGTTTTGTAGTGTTTTGTGGTGGTTTCTTTAATCGTTTTCAATAATATTAGCATTCATAAATCATAATATATGAGCAGTCAAACGTATTTTGTTCAATTAATATATTTTTTTCCCGTTTTAAGTTACAATTTATAAAAATTGTTTTACTGATAATGTACTTAAATTTAAAATAAAATTCAATGTAAGATTTTGTATTTTTGTTCAATACAAATCATTAGACAACGAAACCAATTTAGTTGACTGCATCTCAAACATATTATACAATATGCAGTATATAATGTCTCAATTTTTGTTGTATTATTGTATGTTATTAAAAAATAAATAAGTCTTCTGCTATATGTAAAGCTATTTGAAAAATTCTTCTCTTTCATGAATGGCAATATTTTCAACATAATTTGAATTTATGTTCATGTACATTGTAGAGTTATTATTATAAATACTAGTTTCAAAAACTGGCAAAATATAATATTGGCAAGTGCACATCACTCTTTTTACTGGTAAACTGGTCTTGAATGAATGACCTGTGGCAGTGGCGATGAGCGGCAGTCGACCTCAAGATATATACAAAAGAAAAGAGGCGATAAAATATCACCACGTGTACATCTCATTCATAAATCAACCTGAAACACTTGTATTGTCATTTTGCGTGCTAAACTTATTTAGCATATATACGATCAGAATTCTTTCATTTAAAACGCCTTTCTTCGCCATTTGTAAATCTGTATAAAGTCCGTTTGTCTTGTATAGTTTTTGTACGGCGAAACCAACCAATTATTATAGTTGAGCTATTACACAGTACATGCATACCTTCTATACATTTTACACATAATATGTCTGGACGTCGGTAATGAATTATATGCTATAATTATTTTGGTAACCAGTCACGCGTATAATACAGTTTTACGCAACCGTCCCGTACATAATGTATAATATAATAATATATTATTGTATACAAACATTAAGTTTATAATCATTTGTGTACCCGCGATGTCATATTATTTCAAGTGACTATAATTTGAATTTTTGTTTTATGAATATTGTGTGTATGTGGGTATAATATAATAACTATATAATAATAAATATCAAACAGTTTCAAGAAATGGTTTTCAAAAGCTGAACCGAAGATTATTTTACCTATAATTATTATAATATTGAATTAGAATTACGATTTACGAGGACGTTATACCTTCATGTTATGGTTTCCATCGAATCAAATGAACGTTTCGTTATGCGATTCGTCTGCAATATAGGTACTTATTACCTACAATTTTCCTATTATCAAACTTAAAGGTAAGCACTTCATATTATGTAACTGTACGTATTACGTAGACTTTTGACAATATTTAAAATTTTTTTTTTAAGGAGTTGTCAACATTTTTGAACTGTAATATTGTACGTGCTCATAAATCGTCTAAACATTAAAATATTATAAAAAGCCAATAAACACAAATGATGATTAATATTCCTATCTTTAAATTTGATAATAAGTCAATTCACAACAATTTAAAACTAACAACACAAAATTGGTTCGGTTGAACGCAAATTTGCTATGTTGTAAATTTGTAAGAAGGATAAAATACATGCGGATAAGATGTTCACATACCTACTTATATCATGTCTATAATGTAAAATATTCCAAGTGAAATTATCAATCTTAATTTAATCTAAATTAATTTTAAACAATCATAAGTAGGTAATATACTAATATTATTTAAAAATGTGATATAAATTAAAATTAATGAATACTAATAATTCTTTAATTCTTTAGTATTATTTTTGTAAATTTTTACTTCTTCCAGTTCTATAACTTATTTTCTTAGATACATAAATATTTTAAAAGTAATTATAGTTTGCTATTATTTCAACATTAAAATCTATCAATAAATTGAAATACATATATTGCCTGTATATTTATAGATTATTACTATAAATGTAATACCTAGTCATTTTATCTTTTAATGTCTGTACTTAACAAATCATTAATACTTTATTTTCAACTACAAAAACATATTTCTTTTAAGAATAAATAAAATATAGAATATATTATATGTAACTACAATATATCCTCAATTTACTTGAAATATTTATTATTTATTTATCTATGTGCATGTTATATTCTAAAAGAGTTTAATACTTATATATATATTACCATAAAAACATTGAAGGTGAGCACAACATTTGTTTTTCTTGTGGACAATCACACATCCCTGAGGTGGTGGATCTGGTAATTCTGGACATACTTGCAAATGGCATACTAAACTTCCGGTAACACACGTACATTTTAAGCATGGTTGGTCTGTATTAACTAATGAACCTGGATCATAACTTCGTCCTTTATAATTACAGCCAACTGATGCAATTTCTAAATTATAAAAAAAAAAAAAAACTATGTAGAGGCAAAATAACATAATATAATGCGTATTATTTATTTTTATTTTTAGTATTATGTTAAGTATGTTTAAAACATACTGACACCTCAACTCATATGGTTTTGAATCCAAATTACTTGTAAACTATAATAGATGTTCAATTGAAAAACGAACATAATGGTTGAGTAATAATAAAACTTGTACTTTCGTTTTTATATAAAAACAATAAATTAATATTTAATATTATATATTAAACATGATCGAACATTTGTTTTTCACTAAAAAAAGTACGTTGCAGTGATGCGTATTTTTCCAAAAATATAAATTTTATTTATTCAAATGAAATATATTTAAAAAACGATAACTAAAAAGTAATAAGTATTAACTAACTGATAATTAAAAGGATTTTATAAATAAAAATACTTCTCAAAGTCTAAAATATTTTTTAATTAATATGTTATAAAAATACCGTACATAACTCTTCACTAATATAGATTAATTAAATGTTTAACTTTCACTGTAGTTTTGTACAATTGACAAATTAAATAAAAATATAGAATTATGAGTTTTCTATACAAATCTTGAAATTTTCAAGAAAAACTGTAGATATGATGAATATAACAAACTTTGTAAGCAATTATTTTGTTTACAATGTTATAGCATATGATAATACTTTAACATTGCCGTCACGTTTAATGAAAATATTATATATCATTGAATTTTTTAGGTGCAGGCAATAAAGAAAAAATAGAGAAGAGTCCGACTAACGGTACATGCATAATACACACGCCACATTACCTCATTTGCCATACTATAATAGTCTCCAGTGTTTAACTCATTATTATAAATACACAATACACACAAACGTATAAAAATATTAAAATGTGTATACATGCCTAATATCGATACAAGCTAATATAAATATAATATTATTACTTAAGCACATTAATAATGTATTGGTTAGTATAATATAGCAATTCATAATTTATTTCAAAAAAATTATCATCAACGGAACTAATTTATTAATATCCCTAAAAATGATCAAATTAAATATATTTAAATATGCATTTTATCTATACAATAAAATCGTATACCTAAATACAAAACAAAATATAACGATTTATTTTTTAATTTATAAACAAAACTTAATCTCATTTTAATATTTTTTATTTCTAACTAGATTAAATAGGTTTTTTTTGTTCGCGTATTCATTATAATAATCACTTTTATTGAACTTGTCACATGTGGGTTGACTATTATTTTCAATGTCAAATATTTAATCATTTTATGTGGTTTGATTATAATAAATTATAAAATAAAATTTTTTTTTTAGTTTACAATCAATTTTTTTTAATATTCTTAAACAATAAGTATACTAATAAATTACAGTAAACCTATTCAAATTTCAAATTAAGTTTATGATTATTATAAAAAGATATCATGAATTGAAACTTGTCTTATACTCTTTTGGTTACCCTAATTAATGCGATTTGTATTGATCTACAAATTAATAAGGGAAACTTACAAATCCTGATAAAATATTATTTTATAAAACATAATTAAATTAAAGATATATTACCTACATAAGCTACAACAAAGTGAAATTAAATTGACAAATACGAGTAGTTACATAAAATCGATAATACAATATTGTATTTTAATTTTTAAATACAAAACAGAAACTAAGTATAGTTTAATGATTATTTGAAAGTGTATTATAATTTTTAATATACTATAATAGTAGTATATACTTTTATACGATTGTTAATAATAAATAAATATAAATAAAACACTTATCAGTCAAAAACAAAATTTAGAATATAATATTCATAATTTTAGATAAATGTAATTGTATTAAGTTTATTACATATATCTATTGAAATATATTATCTATGTTGATGTTTTATAATATAAATATATTCATATTAAATTATATAGCATTTTTAAACATTTTATTTTAGTAATGTATATTATTAAAGATTTACTCACGAATAATAGTAATTGTATGTGCTAGTAAAAGGTGATGATTTTTTAGAGCAATTTGAGTCTATGATTTATAATTGATGTTCATATGCGTAACTGCAGATGAGGGCGGCTAATTCATAACTCTAACTGTTTCGTGGGAATTTGGTTTTATTCTAAAATCATTCACATACGAATAATGTAATTTTAAATAATGATACTATAATTTATAAATTATTAAAAAACTAACGGTTTTCTTTAACTGTATTATCCACCTACGTCTCAAAATAATAAAGAGAATGCTGCACCCTTAAGACTTTGTGATATTTTTCGCGCAAGTTAAAAATGCAATGAAATAAGTAAAACATAAATATATTGTATTAATGAAGTTATAATTTATACAGTAATTGAATAATTATAAATATATCTTTAATATTAATATAATATATAATAAGCACATATTTTATTATTATATGTTTTAAAAAAGACTTTAAATTATAGTTTTAATGAATTTAAACGATTCTAAAACAATTAAATCGCTGTGAACGCTACTTGTTACATCGTTTATAAACATAATATAACAAGCCTTTAAATACTAAATAGTATACATAGCGAAGTGCTACATATTATGCGTATTTTAATTTTTACCAAACGAGAAGTTTAAAATGATACATATTATGTATGATATATATATACATACACATCACACGTCATTATATACCTACCTTACTAATTAGAATATATTATACAATACTATTTAATAAATGATAAAATATTTTAATAAAATTAAGTTTATAAACGTTGTAAATAGTAGCATGTTTAGTTACTTATATATTAACAGCGATATGCAATAACTAGTAACTACTATATTCAGCTTAGAAGATATCATAGCTATAGATCTACCATAAAAAAATATACTTTTACAACTTACAAATATTAAAAATATTTATATAATATTATATAAATGTAAATCACATTAAAAATACCTAAATATTAGGTTATATTGTAACCTAATATTATTATACCTATAATAATATCACGCATGAAAGAAAACCATTAATACACATAGCATTTAGGTGCCTACCAAGAATGTGTTCACATAGTATTATCATATTATCTTAAACCCTACACGGATCTTAACTCATCAATAATCTAAAACAGTAAAATCTAATATATTTTATATTCGAGACTTCGCCGTTTTATCAACAATATATACCTATATCATATAATTTTGTGTATAATATGTTGCTTTAATGTTCTGACAGCTTTAGGTCAAGTTGTCAAAATGATAACTCCTACAGTGCTAGTATATTTTAGGTATTAAACCCACTATAACCAAACCCAGTGTATTTTATTATGGTGAACAACACACACTACTCCGCGGAAACCAAGCAGACGGGACGTAGGTACACTAACACACACACGCACACACACAAAGGGTTAATGTACAGTTATACGACGATGGTATCTCGATTTTATAAAACCAAAATTAACGGTGTGTGTAGAATCAAAAACGACCATATACATACAAAAATAGTACCGTGTATTTTTACATACACATTGTGACGGATAAGTTGTATATGTGTGTATGTGTGTGTGTATGTTTGTGTATGTGAGAGAATATCGTGTTGGGCTCACGTCTGCCTCCAAGGGGTTTCGCGTTCATGGAAGTCTGCCGCCTGTGTGTGGGTTTCCTGCAATTCGTAATTACATCCTTAAGCGGCGTATGTTAACCGTGAGAAAGTTAATACACATAATACGCTAACTTAAGATGGGATTATGTAGACTTTTATTGTTTTCAAGCTTCGTAATATCGTATACCTAATTATTCAGATTATTTTTTTCAACGGTTAACCCTTCTGAAAAATAATTATAGATCAACGTTGTGCATTGTACACTAAAAATAATGTTCTGCACTATATTTTATAATGTATACGTTTGTATATATTAAAATATATAAATGTGGAGAGTGTAGACGTTATAATATAAAATTATGGTGTTAAAAGCTTAAACGATAAAACGAAATCAACGGAAGTGTTACCATTAACGGGATCACATTTTGCCATATTACCCGCATATAATTTTCAGCTACCTAAATTTATATATTTTCCTATTTTAGTAAAATAGAAACCGTTTAAAATTGCTTATGTATCAACCCGTATTTGTAATTCGGAATATGCATTGATATAGTTAATTTAAATATTACAAATTACAGTTTAAAATATACGTTGGGTTTTATTGTAAAATACTTTTCTATTATACAAGTAACCAATTTTATATTCGGGTAGACATAGATATAACTGCGTTTCTCAATAAATAAATCGCCAATATAATATTTATCTAACAATTTTTTTTTTAACAAGTTAAATATAATTTAATTTAAAGTAAAATATACTCATACGTCATGTGCCAGATAATCGTCGCTAGATTATCTCTCCAGTCTCCACTCAAGCCACACTTCAGCTTATGAATTACAATTATCTATCTTTTCGACTCGTGCTAAGAATGTATAGGTTATTGAATTTCCTAAATAAAAATAATAAAACTCATTCATACAGCACCTAACGATTAGGTTAGAAAATCTGAACAAAAAATATTCGTTATTGTATCAGAAAAATCAACTATAATTTTACTCGTTATTCCTTAGTTATATTATATTTGATTTAATATTGTTATACATTTGTGAGTGCGAGCATATATATGCGTGTGTATACGAATGTACGGTTGTGCGTGTTGTACCTATTAACCCGAGCAATACCTATTATTGTATCCTGCATAGATCGATGTGTGGCCGTCTGGAGACATCAGTTTTTTAATTGCGGCGGTGTAATTACAAAAGAAGACGGTAAGACAGAGGAGGAATAGAACATTCCCTCACTCACTGTACGTTAATTATTTAAAGTGGACCATGTACCGTGTTGGTCATTAACTAATTGCCCGGCCAGATCCGATCGGGCAATATTTTCTTGAGAAAAATGTCGCCGGTCATTTTTTTTCTCAATCCACCTATACACGCTCGATACATTTTTTTTTCATATTTTTTTCTCTTATACCATTTCTTCTTATTTCCTGTGGCCGATGGGTTTCCGTTGCTATTTCCTCGATGCTGGATCAACGGTTTCTGATGCAATGCCTTCACAACAGTATTTGAGAAGCGTGCCGATTAAACATACAGAAATCTCAATAATTACTATCTAAGTCAACGATACGCGTATTCCTATACTTGACTACCCCAACGTGTGCGACTATAAAATTATACAATGCTTGGTATACACGCACATGAATACAAGATAGGTACCTATGTTTTTATTATTTTTACATAATTACAGAAACAAATACATGCTTGCAAATCGTATTTGCATTTTGCAGTGCATCAAGTTTTGGCCTAACCTTACATTAATAGCCAACCACATAAATTTATAATTATCTTATTTTTATAAGTTATATTTTCTAAAAAATTATATACCTATACGGAAATTACTATCCCAAAAAAATTTTCTTGAAACATTAATCTATAGTGATAGTTAAATGATGTTATTAAAAAATATCTTAAAGATGAAATTTAATACGATGTATGTATATTCATAATATTATTACACATATTTATATGACATTAACATAATGACTTACTAATAAGTGCTATGTAATATGTAGCTTATATTTATTTCTATATTTGAAATCACTAATTTCCAAGCAAGTGTAAATTACATGAACATATTAAATCATATTACCACGGTGATTGGATTTCAAATTTAATGTAACATTCAATTGTTTGCTTATATTATCGATTAATATTTAAAATTTCTTTCTACTAACCTTATGCATTGATAGTGGTAAAAAAACACGTAAAACTTTATTCCCACGCGAAATAGATAAATAATTTAATAGTTTATAATGTTTATATTATATTTATAATTTATATATATGATGAATTTTAATTCTACTATATTATAATAAGTTAAAAATATAGTAAATAATGTGGATGGAGTGTATATCATTACAACATTATCAATCTACATGTATAACAATTAACTGTGTCTTACAGATATATTGCGTTTCAGTGTTTGTATTAATCATGCAGGTCCCTGCAAGGTGGGTTTAATGAAAGGAAAATTATAATAATACTATTCATTATTGACTTGATACTATATTATCACCAAAATACAATTAGTGATAATTTATCAAAACTATATAATAATAAAGACCAACTATAGTCTAAAGAATTATTGTTGCAAATGAAAAAAACATTTCCATTGTTATAATGTATTATTATGACAGTAACAATAGCCATGTACACAATATAACACAATATTTTATATTTTATAATGTTTTTGATAACCTTACTCAATCTTATACGTCTTCGGCGTCTTCTATACCTATACCAGTAAATGTAATTCTACCTAGTAATTAGTTAATTCTGTTATACTGACTTCTGTTCTCTAAAAAAATCTTCGTTCTAATCCCATATTTATTATATTTTGGTACACACGATTTATCAATGTCAAAATTATACATCAACATATTACACAAAAATTAATACGTGGTTTTTTAACACTTAAGTAATAAATTCTAACTACCAAAGTTTAAATGATTCACAAGATACAACTATATAATAATAAATGATAATAAATTAGAAGAAAACGTCAAAGGATGTAAATAGATACAATATTTATGGTATTTATGGTTGACAGCAATAAATAAACAACTATAATAATAGAATTTGTATCGTATTATAGTATACAAACATAAGTATTTAAAATATTAATGTTATTTTTGTTATATTCATTATAATATAGACCTGTATCAATCATTTTTTGATAAATTGATTTACAAAAAAAACATCGAATAAAACGAATCAAAAATTAGTGTTTTGATAAAGAATTCTTTTGTAAATTTATTATTTCTTACAAAAAATTTATAATTATAATACCTGCAATAGGTACGTCGTAAAATCATCATAATATAAAATAAATATGAATAATAAGAAACCATTTAAGATTTTTTTTCGATAGAAAGGAACTTGAATTTATATTTATGAAGAGTCGATGAATATTTTCACTAAATTTTAAATTTATAATGGTTTAAAATATTTTTTACTAAATTATAAAAATATATCTTTTTATCTATAATTAATAACAATAGCGAGTAGCAATAACGAACTTTTATTTCTGTTTCGTATAGGCATATTTCTGAATCATATATATTCGTTGGGATTTATAGCTGGTAACAATTCTATTATAATATTATACTATGTTCTTATATTATAAGTACTCGGTATTTCGATACCTATAGATATGTGCAGTACATTTTTTTTTTTTTTTATAAAAATTAGCGATTAACGAGGGACAATTTTTCACGGACATAAAAAATGTCGCGAGACATCGATGAGGTGTCTAATCAATGTATAAAATATCTTATTATCTCGCATTACCTGTGGAATTGACCGAGGCGGCGTCGACGTCTTCGTCGGCGGTCGCGGGCGCCGCAGCGACTTCGGTGGCGTGGGCAGCCGCTGCCGACCCATGGCTGATCCCGAACGATCGATCCCGGTCCGTAAGCAGCATCAGGAGCGCGACCATCCACGGACGAACCATCGTACGCAGAGTGATGACCATACGACCGCGTGGTCAAGCACAGACTGTTCCGGCGCACACGGCCGGCCGGCCACGCGCCTCGCTCCGCCGCATCACACACGTACACACACATATAATCGTGTGTACACGTATTGTATCGTCGTCGTGTATTACCTCTTAGCGTGCACATACGATATCGCGCGCGCGTACGTGTGTGTGTGTGTGTGTATGTATATATATTATATTATTACATACGTGTGCGTGCGTGCGTGCTCGCGCTCGCCGCGTGTGCGTTTAGTGCGTGTAATGTTTTCCAACCAGCCGTCACCGTTATCGGCCGCACCATTGTCGCCGTCCCGCGAGTGTGCACGCCGCGGAGGAACGGCGTCGTCCACCACGGCGACCCATCAAACGACGTGATGCCCGCGCCGCAAAGGTCACCACCGTCCACCGTCACCGCTATACGGCCCGCGCCGTACGGCGTGTCCGTCTTATCGCTGTTTTAACGCCGCGACGTGGTGTGTGGTCATCGCAGTCGGCGGTTTCGAGCAATCCGTCCGTCCGGATACATGCAGTAGTTATACTCGCACTTTGTATTGTCGTCGTTTATAAAATATCTGTCGAATGGTTTACCGCAAAGCGCGACGTTGAGCGTACTTTATATTGCGTTTTTTGTAAATAAGAAATTTCAATTCACTATCGTCGTCCGCGGGGTCTATTAAATTTGACGACTTCTCGTACAGTAGTGAGCGCATCCGAGTTGAATTGTCGTTCAAATTACGCTTTCGTACATTACAAAAGAATGTATACCGCGGAGAAAAGCAATAACCGCAAACGAATAATCTATAAAAATACCGTCGAGGGCTACAAAAACTTAACGTAAGCTTACGCGTATCATCTATATATTATTAAAATATAGTCCGGAAAACTGTAATAATATGTTGTCTGACGACTGACGACGATGACGTTATTATATAATAATATATATATATATATCCGATCAAATTTAATTCTCCGCGAAATTGACGGCAATCGTGACTTTAATAACTACGCACGTTGTGACGTGCTGTATTTATCGCCTGCATCGCGGTGATACCGAACAGATTTTAGTAAAATGCATAATATTATATAATAAAATCTAGACTTTACATTGTACGGCGGTTGAACGAATTCACCGATATTATAAAAATTACATACACGCCTGGAAGATGGACGATAAACGTGATAACTGGAATCACAACTTTTTAAAACAAAACCAAATAAACCAGTTACAACAACAAGTACCTACCTACGCTACGTTCTCGTCATTAACACTATCGTTTCATTCATCAAACATTCAAATATATGGATAACCGCTATACTTTTAACAGTTTACCTACTATTCAAACGGAAAATAAAATAACTGATAAATAATATTGTAAAGTTAAAATAATTTGTTTTAGATTCCGAGTAAAGTGCCTATGTATATAAATTATATAGTATAACAGTGATTTTTCTTTTTTTTGGTTTCCTGTTGGCTGCGTACGGTTTTTTGGTAGAATTATATTATTACTGTATAAAAAGCATGTGACCCCTGTATTCTTTCAGAGCCCGAGTGTAGTTAGGACTGAATCGTTTTTAGAACGCCGTGATCTTTATCAATTAATTTAGAATTTAACATCACATCATTATATTGAGGACAAAGAGAGTACTGTTGTTATATTCAACCGGCTTTTTTAAAAACTAAATCATTTTTAATTGTAACAGTAAAATATTATACAATTTATTTAGTATGGAATTTATAATAACATTGATAACATAATAACATCATTAAGAAATTCTCCCATTGGTTATATATTTGATTTTTTTATACCATTTAAATATTTTTAGTAAACTATTATCGTTATATACCTATGTAATTACCATAATATTATTCAACTGTACCCTAATTATAGGGATATATATAATTATGTAATTTAATCATAAGTATTAAATAGTTAAACATTTCAAGTACGTGGGCAACATTAAAACAGATTGTAAGACATCAACAAAGAAAACCAAAAGCAGATTAAAACACGCAAAAAATAATTTCCTCAAAAAAAAAAGAATTGATTGATCTCAAAAAAAATAATAATAATAATAATTACTAAAAGCAAGCTAATAAAAATGTATGTCTGGAAAGTGGTATAATATGAAGTATGAACAATAAAAAAAAAAAATGATATGTAGGAGGATCTAGAAATTTGGTGTTTGAGAAATCTGTAAGAAAGAAGTTAGATTCAAAGAAAAACAATTAAAAAAAGAACATCAATAGATACTTTAAAAAAAAAAATGATAAGGAACACTTTTAATAAAGTGACGAATTATACAGTTTTATAACTGAAGGAAGGATAGAAGAAATAAAATAAATAATTCAAAAGGAAGACTCAGAACAAGTTTCATTAGTCAAATAATGAAGAATGCGAAAGATATATCCTACAAAGAACTTAAGGATAAGTTAAACAATGAGGAAACATCAAGAAAACACTTGTACTAAATAAATTTGTTATAAACCAATATACAAATTGAAAAATTAAAGAAAGTGAGATAAGGAGAACTCTATACCTCACCCATCTTCACATCCATCACTAGTTCGGGTATATTGCCGAGCTTGTCATTGTAATGATAGGGTTCGGATTTTATAGCACTGAAAAGTACTGAAATATGAGATATAATATGCCCTAAAATATCAAAAATAGCAACAGAAAAATGTAAATCAGAATTATTGTTATAGTTTTTTTATATTTTACCAACAGTTATTTTATCTTTTGAATTAATATTTATACAATCTTATGAATTATGAATTAATACATTTGTAAGAAAAAAAATGACCTTTTTTATAAACATTTTTCGTACACAACTATTTAAAAACCGAATTTAGAAGTCATACATTTATAATAATCGATGGGTATTACCAATATCGTTTGATAAGAAATGAAAATGTGGACATTTTATGTAGATATTTTGGTATTTATAAATAATATTTTTCATTCTATATAAACGAGATTTATGATTTATGAAAAATACAAAATAAAGTATTATTATATGAATTTTAGCTATAAATAGCACCAAAATCTTAAAGCACTTTCAATCTAAAATACTTCAAATATGCAAAAAATAGCTAAATAAAATTTCATACTCGGAGTCCTTGGTGCATAAAACAAATTTATAGCTCACTTTACTATATGTTTATCTGTATATAATAATAATTAGCAAATGCTATAAAACCCCAGCCTTGGTCCTTACCAATAACTTGTTTCTAGTTATATATCTTTATATTTTAGTAGTATAAGTAATATACTATAATATGAATTTTTAATAATATTAATAAATGTTGTATAATATTATGCATATAAAATAACATAAACTGTAAGTTAAATTTAAAATAATATAATATTTTTTGGTTTACTGAAATGCAAAAAAAAAATTAACATTTGTTTCATAAAAATCTAAGATAAATAAATGATTTTAGATAGCATAAACAATGAACTTCCTTTTCAGTTGTTTTATTGTTGATTTAAATGCATTTTTTAGGATTGCTGATCATTCATATGAATTAAGCTTTTCAACGTATCACACTATCACATATTTTAGAAATTAATAAAATTAAACTTATCAAATTGTTTCTAATATTCATTCTAGTATTACTTCATAACTGTATAACACAATATAATATTACTTATTAGTAATATTAACAAAATGTACAGAGTTTTGAGTCTCCCTTTAATTCTAGTGTATAAGCAACCTAACTTGATGATACGTGTATGTCATCATATATTTTATTAAATAGTAGGATGGTCAGAAATTATATTATGTTTGCTCCATTATACTGGGCCCAGTGGCGTATGGGGGATGGTAGGAGTGTCAAGTCACCTATATATTGTAACTTTTTAAAAATTATGATAATTTATTTTAGTTAATGTTTCTGTAACTAAACTGCTTTTGTGTATACTATATGCATTATATGAACTTAATACTAGTTACACAAATATTAAGATAATTATTTATAATACAATTTAATAACCTACTGCATATTGCAGTATAAATTAGTAAAAAGTTAAAAGAAGCGGACCTAACTCACATGGGAACCAAAGATTATAAGATCGACAGAACAAAAACACTATGGCCATTTATTAAAGTAAAATTACAGTAGGACCCATATCAATAAATTCTTGTCGTTACCTATAATATATAAGTATATCTGCAGAATGTTTGTGTGGTATAAACTAATTTTAAATAATAAAATTCCAACTTTTATTTCTGGTTATATAATAGACATATTTTCAATTTATTAAAATTTTTTAAACATTCTATTATTGCAATATCTTACATTAATATTTTCGAATATCATTTTTTTTATCTAAATAAAAAATTATGAAATATATCGATTGCATAATGCATTTTAAGTTACTACTGGTATACATATAGCAGAGATTCCCAAACTTTTTATTGTACGACCCATTATGGGAATTTTTTAAAATTTGACGACCCACAGTATCATTGAATTATCTATTTTTTAGTGAAACAGTTGCTTACAACAATATATATATATATATATATATATTTAATATAAAAATATAGCGCAACACACCAAAAGTATAATCGCGACCCACAGTTAGGGAACCTCTGACATATAGTATTTGTTACTATTAGAAAAATAAATTAAATAGATATTAATAGTTTTAAATTATTATTTTATAAAGAAAAAACTCCTTGTTAAGTTCTAATTTAAGCATTATTATACTCAGATCAAATTAAATTAAAAATTAAACATATTTATTTTTTTATAATTTAAAATAATGGTAAAATTTAATTTATCAAAGTATAATAACTATTATTATTTATTATACCTAAGCCCTAAGGGCTAAGACAAAATAAAATACAATGAAAACGACAATTTTGAAGTAAATTGACCACTGAAAACGCCGTACAACCATAATATATATATTTTTAACTTTTAACTGTATACAATTAATATGTATTATGCTATAAAAAAGCAATTAAATATTTCAATAGTAAAACTATGATCACACTTAATTATTGATTAACTTCTTACCATACTACTATGAATCTTTTTATATTACATTTAATAATATTATAAGAATAGCTTATTATACGTCATAATAATATGATAAATATATAAGTGAATGAATTTTATTTTTACCTTTTCCTTTATGAACCACCGACATGAAGAGGAACTGTTTTACCATTACTTCTCCGGGCATCGTAGTTTATTGAAAATTACAACAATATATTATTACAAACTGAGTATAGTCAGTATAGATACACATATAATTACAAATGGAAGATAAAAACACGGTATGATGTATCAGTTATTAACCAATAACCATCACAATGGATGTTACCGTGGTTGTCGTCGCAACCGTGGTCGGAAAAATAAAAAGTTCTTGTTTATATTTTTTGTAATGTCCCAGTGCAATTTTGTGTAATATGAAATTTAGTTTAAATATAACAAAATATTATTTTATTTTTTTAAACAGTTACTATAGAAAAATAGATTTTTGAATGTATTATATTCACCATTTTATAACATAAAATTACAAATATTTTTCCAATAAAATTTGTAAAATTTGAGTAAGTGGCGGCAGAACGGACGTCTGCGACACCGTGTACCGCGGTTAACGCTGCGACCGGTCGCAGAACGTCCTCGCAACAAGCCGCAGCGTTTTTGGGTGCATAGGTTGTTCGGCATCGGCGGCCGGCGAGGCACCAGGGCGAAAACAACTCGTTGAACACGAACCAACGCACTGGTTCACCAAATTTTCACCCCGGCATCCCGTCGGCCGGCCGCTATCCGTCCTAGCCGTTGCACTCTATTGCAAGTGCACGTCTTGCAATCGCCCAATTGTTGTGTATACAAAAAAAAAAAATTTGTTTCCATATTTTAATCATTTATTATTTATATTGCATGTACATACATGTTCTGTTATTTGAGTTATTCAGTTATTATTTTGTGTATTTGTTATGATTTATACTTAGGTAACAATAAATTTGGAGATCTATCGCTCTACTGTACAAAAGTTTCTAGTGTAGTGTTCGATGTTCGATGTAACGGAACGTAAACTTGAATTCAAGTCGACTTTTCCTAGAAGTATTTTTCGTAGTTTATGATATTATTAGTATTTAACAAGTATAATAATATATACATCAATTTATGCCATATTATATTATTTAATGAGGCAAATACTGTACAATTTTGGAATTACTGGGAACCATTAAAACATTATCAGGACCACGGTTATCTACTAGTAGATAACCGTGATCAGGACTATTAAACATAATATACTAATCGTGGAATATAGTAGATTGTTATTTCTTGTAATAGAGTAATTTATTTTAAAGTGGATAAGGGAAACAAGTTCAAGCAATCAATATCACCCAAAAGTAAATTATGAAGTTGCTTTGATAATAATATCAATAGCATCTTTTTTTGAGCAGGGAAAGATATTGAATGCGTACGTCATAAATTGTTTGCACTAATTCAATAACAGAATTTTGTTTTATTGTATTTTTCATCCATACCAAAGGACAAAAATAGTATTAAATAGGTAGCTACCCCTAATTCAAAATAATAGTATGTTATTATAGTAAAAATAGCGTCTTCTTAAAGTAACATAATAGTTTTCATTTCACAAAATACCTAAATAAAACTTGTGTTCATTACATAATATATTATTTATATGTCCATTATAAAACGTTTAAAAAATATATCGATTATAATAAAACATCGGTTAAGAAAGGTGATTAAAATTAAAAATAGAGAAAGTTAATATAGGTAACTATTTGGTGTGTCTATGTATATATTATATATATGTTGAACAACATAGGATATTTACGCAGGTAAACTCTTTGAAAGTTTTAATTCATGATGGAAAGTAATAACATTTTGTGATGGGTATATACTATGTTAAGTATAAACATTAAACAGTAATATATATTTATGAGTACTCAGTGATAATAGCAATATCTAGTCACGGGTTCAAGTGAAAGCCTAAAGTCATGATGTTATTTATGGAATAATTCCCGTTTGCAGAAGTTATGTTAATTTTTCGTCTTTATTATATACTTATACATACTACCTACATACAATTTCTTTGTTTTAAAACACATTAAAACTTATACTAGTTACTTAAATACTGTTTTACTGTCACGTGTTACTATTAAAATTATAGCTTTCTGCCTTTCTCTAATAAGTATACAAATATTTACCTAAGTTGCTGCTACCAAAATGTTAACCATAACACAACATAAAATATAATATAAATCAATTATTAGTAAAAATGTACATTGCTACAATATATATTACGAGAACGATTAGTAACGTGCTTAATAAAA
This sequence comes from Aphis gossypii, assembly GCF_020184175.1. Lineage (NCBI taxonomy): Eukaryota > Metazoa > Arthropoda > Insecta > Hemiptera > Aphididae > Aphis > Aphis gossypii. The sequence goes on from NC_065532.1 coordinate 38,580,498, forward strand.
TCAATTTTATAGTTTATACTGTTCATATAGTCTTTGTACTATACCTACTTATTACCAAGTAATACATCTAAATTGTAGGTATGAGTGTAGAATAAATTTACTAGGTTTAATAGCTGATAATCGCCGTGAGTATCAAATACTATAACTAATAGTATATTACTTTCACCTTTGAAGACATGGAAATATTCAAAATATTTTGGATTAAAGGCATATTAAAGTTTTAGGTAATTACCTATATTCAGAATAGATTCAAAACGTTACCGAGTATTATTTTTAATATATTATGTGTGACTTACATTCTTATACAATAATTTTTTCGTGAAAATGGAACTAAAATATTGTAAACTCTACAGTTCTTCAAAGTGATAATAATTATCACTAATTGTTAGTAGTTATTTGCTAAATAATTAATATACAACCAAGATCATTATAAAATGTAACTATAACAGTTAGGTTTTATAAATGAAACATTTATTATTATTAAATTATTCTTACTTGTTGTCTATAAAACTATTTTAATTAAAAGTATATTTAAGCACCCATTTCTTCTATCATATTATCATAAGCACAATTTTTTTTAAAATTCATTGTTGAGTATGGAATGCAAATCTTTATTGATATCTAAACATATACTAAGCTAACACACCGGTAACTGCTCTAAGCTCTTCCTATATTTAACATAGGTTACCTACATTTCAAAGTTTGCTCTAATCGTTTGATAATTTGACCATTTATAGCAATAATAAAAATAACCAAATTGAGCATACTAAATCAATTCACCTTGACAACAAAATTTAATGGATCCTCTGTGGTTTGTATTTCTTATATTGTAATATATTTAGAAATATAAGTAAACACTATACACATTTACGTATAATGAAATTAATCGTGTAGTTCAATATTTAAATTTGTACATTTAAATTATTTATCAATAGTATTTTTTAAGCTAGAAGCCTGAATCTGTAAAAAAATACATTAACATTGAAATTATTAAAATAAATTATACACATTTATTCTTTTAATTGAAATATTTTGTGGTAATATATATGAACACAGTTTAATAGTTAATAAACATATTCGTATAGTGTGTTAAGTTATATCTACATAGTACATAAATTGATTAAACCAGATCATGTTTATTGTTTGTTATATCTTAAGGGCATATAGGTACTGACATTAAATAATGATTGTTCATACATAGAAAGTAAATGTAGGTAATGTATATTATATGTATAAGTATTTGTCAAAAAAAAAAAAAAATATTATATTAATAATAATAAAACAGTGGGTGAAAGCACTTCCGTCGAAAAATAAACACTTTCTCTGTTAAAAAACTAATCGATAACAATGTTGCATAAGAATCGTATCATGTAAATACATAATGCGTGCATGATTTCAATGTTGAAAAATATTAAAAAATGTAAAAACAGTATTATTCGGACTGCGGTTGATTCCAGTGACTCAGACTTATTTTAGGAAGGCAAACTAAATAATATTACGCATAGACCAAATTAAATTATATAATCGTGTTTTCACTGTTTTCCAACTTGATCGACTTGGGTTTGCAGATTGCTAACAACCTCTGGAGGCACGTGGTCGCCGAGGATCTCGAACAGGTTGATGGCCTGTGAGCCAGGTATCGACTCGTATGCGACCAACTCTACGCCTTCTTGAACCTTCTGAATCTGAGCATTTTGCGGTATAAGATGTGTACTTTGTGCTTGTCTGATGGCTTCGTTAGTGAAAATAGCTCCATCTTTAGATCCTTGAGGCATTGCCAGGCATACAGCCATCATGCACGCGCCCAAAACCACAACGGTCATTAAGGAATTCATCGTTCTAGTGGGGAGAAAAACATTTAAAAAAAACTCGTTATGCCATGACCCAACAATACTTATAAATGCTATTATTATAATTGATAGGTATATCAATATAACATATTAATATTAATATGCAATACTATTATCTACTATACAGTATAGGTATATAATTTTATATTATACATTCGTATCAAACACTCTCTACATAGTACACCCAAATTATGTATTATAATTATATATAATTTATATTTTGAACCACCACTGATTTATACATATACCTATTGGCTATTTTATGATCTAAAATTCCTAAAAAAATAAATATTTCAATGACGAAATCTAAGATCAAATGTACAGTCCAAATTAAAAAGATACATTTATCAATTTTTAAATACTATAGACTCGTGAACAAAAATTATGAATAGTATTATCATGATTTTGTTAGAAAATAAATGCATTTTATACTGGTAACTAATCCACTGTTAAATAGTATAGATAGATTCTCGATAATCTGACAAATATATGATCAGAATACCTACCAGATTATCAAAAAACTAGAAATTAAAAAAAAAATCGGGTAAAAAACATTATTTATATATTTATAATTTCTCGGGCATCCAGTTAATAACACATACGATTAAAAATATCAACACTTAAATTATAAAATATGAATGTACGAAAAAATTAGTTCACGAACATAAATGTAGACGTACAAATATGAACTAAAATACTAAATTGAAATATACGTAAAACTATTAAGATTTTATCGATAAGTACCTAATCGTAAAAAGGTCCAATTTCTTTAGGTAGATATAATTGTTATCACAGACAAAATTATATATTTATTGAAATTCCAACTATATCATCTAAAAATAAAATTATAGTGGGATACGATAAAGATATGCCAAATTACTAAGGATTTCAGACTGGCGCTATTTCAGATATGAAGACTAAATTATTATTATATTATATAATATAAAATACAGTATTATGAGGACATCTCTTAATATCCTAGTCCCTGATATATGTTGTCTATGACTTATAAATTTTGAAACATGCAACTATTGTTGGCATTATCCATAGTAGAGTACAACGTAGCAAATTTCGTGTTGCAGTTCTTAGTCTTAATATTAGAGCGAATATAAATATTATATCTCTAAACTTAAAGGTAAGAATAATATCTATGTTTCTACGCTGGTTTTACGACAATTTAATTTTTAGGCGAATTCCGATTTTATAAAATATTCAAATTTAAAAATTTTCATAACTTAAATAAAAATTAAAAACATACAAATATACCTAATATTTTTACCTTTAAGTTGTATAATACTAGGTTAATTCACTCTAATATTAAAAAAATAATAACACAAAATCGGAACTGTTTAATAAAATGTAAATTATTTTTTTCATTTATAAAATCAACATTGATTCTTATAATATAAATTTTATTCATTCATTCAATATTAAGTTTGCTGATAATTAAAGTAATGTCTATTCGAAATTCAGTTAAAGTTAAATTTACAATTACAAAGATATTTGAATAAATTAATAATATTCAGTTTAGTTTAAATTTGTTATTTTATACCTAACAATTGTTATTGTTCATTTTTGTTAAATATTAAAATAAAATAAATAAATATATATTACCTGAGTAAATAAAACGCTTGTTGTCTTCGATGTGTTGACTCGGGAGTCACAAAACAACGAAGGAACGCAGTGTTTTATAAGAGCACTATGAAAAAATCATGTGATGTGAGTACTCAAGTGGGAGTACTGTCAGTAACAAATTGAATTACTTTCTCCAGGATAATTTATGAAAAACCTTTCATTAAACATAATACGCACGTGTCAGTGTCACTGGATATTCGTTTAATTTTGTTCGGGGCAAGTTTCCAAACAACTGAGATGTTTTCAATATTAATATTTGATGCATTAAAATATTATAAAAAATATTAAAGTATCTTTTATTGGTGAAATAATAGTTTCTAAAAATCACACAAAAAATATAGCAATTTTGTCAATGTGCGCACGATTTATTGCTAATTTATAAGTATCAGTTATTGTAAAAAAGAAAATATTAATTTAGCTTGATAATTTACTTACCTAAGTTGAAGTATTAGGAATACATCTTCTAGAACTAGAAGAGAAAACAGCTATTATTATTTGTATCTAATATATTAAATATTAATACGATCAATATCAACGATCTAAAACAAATTTAAAAATACAATATACAATATATAGGACCTATATTATAGGTATACTATAGAGTAGGTATAGACTATAATAGGTATCATCTACCTATCTAGTTTATAGTATAATACTATAATATTTATGTATCAAATCCTTTATAGAAATAAAGTTACATAAGTAACAAAATAAAATATTTAACAAACAATGAGCTAATACTTGAATAATTTGTATATACATGTAATTGATTAATAGCGTACTTTTGTATTTATAAGTTATAACTTATAAGTACCTAAACCTATGACAGTAGTACAGTACACTTTAGTCATAACATATTTAATAAATTAATTTAAAATCAACTATTACGCAGTTGAAATTATTTTTTAATAAGTCTCATTAGGTATTATATTATTACATTTAATAATACAGTTATGCAAAGTTTGTATTAATTATAAACAGTGGCGTATTTGGGATTTATTTGAGAAGAGAGATTTAACTAAAATAGTTTTTTCTACCTCCACTCGAAATACATGATGATACTATCAATTTATTATAACTTCATACCTTATATATAGTATATATAGGGCTTGGATTTTAAAGCATAGCAACAAAAAAAGCACACGATTGTTTAAAAAATGCAAAAAAGAAGCATATTTATATTTAAAATAAGTAAAAAAAAAAAGAATGTCCAAAAATTAACTTGAACTAATAATTATAAAAATGAATAAAACAATTTGAAAAATCAATTTAAATTTAAAAAAAGAATTATTTACCATGTATTTCCGTAGATTTGTAGTAGTGAAACTGACTATTTTCCAACGTCCAACTGGATATTTTTATACATAGAATACGAACTATCAGCATCCACTGAAGTGATCGGTGCGACTATACTTACTTCATACAAGAGATTTCACCTTACAACATTAAAATACTAAATTTGAAATTTGAAACAATCGATATCGATGTTATAGGAATACTGACCGTATAGGTACTGCAAGCTATATGTAAATTGATAATCTATAAATAATATATGTTTAATATAATATTTAATTAACAACTCGATAACAAAAACAATAATAATCCAATATAACCATTTAGTCCATATTTTGGGTTTTTACATTTCTAATTAATTCATTTGTTTTTATTACAATAGCATAATAAACATATAAAAAATTCACAGCTGGAATAATTTTAAAAAAAGCAAAAAAAATTGCTTTATTTGGAATTAGAATGACGTGAAATGAATTTATGTATAAAAATTAGATGTCTATCTCATTTATAAAAAAAGAAGTATATGCTGTAAAATTCGAGCCTTAATTATATAATACATAATATATTCATAATAGGTGCATAAACCTTATAATTATAATATATAACATATTAAATTTAAATAATATAAATTTGTTAATCCAAAATTATAAATGCTAATACGAATTTTTTGTGAAATTTTTAAATATTTATTAGTTATTACTGTCTATATTTAGACAGTTATTTATTTATGAATTGCATTAAAAAAACATAATCGATTTTATCTGGTTTTGCATCTTCAAAATGTACCAACTATTCAATTGCTATTTAAAACCACCTGCAAGGTTTAAGATTGGAGTATTTTTTTTATTATGAAGAATGTATGAACTATGAATACACAAAAAAATACACTTTGTTGACAAATTCCAATACGTGGTATTCCAAAAGAAATAAACAGACAAATGAAAAATAAAACAATTTTAAATACTTATAAGTTATAATTTATAAGATACGAATTTAGTATAATCGTAATATAGTATGGCTTAATAGGTAGGTATGTAGAATTTGTATAAATATTTATTAACACATAATGAAGACCACATGCGTGCCGTCCGATGCTCACAATAGGTGACCTAACATAACTCGAATAAAATTTTCATACTTACACTCATTTTTCATAAAACTTAATACAAATTCTTCATTATATTTATTATTTACTCATTTACGACTATGCCAATAAGTCTGGTGGGATATAAGGACTTTCCCTTGTGAGTTAGGATTGTTACTGAGCAGTTTACTGTTCATGTGAATAGTGAAATTAATGAATAGTGGCGTTCTTGCCTATGGCTAAGGAAAATTAATATAATAATATTGATGTTTAAGGCATTCACGACTTTATTAGAATAAAAGTGAATAATAAGATAAAAAGCTAAGTACATTTTTTTAAATTTGACATAATATTATATTCTGCTTTTGTTAAATACACTGACACAGTTATTCTACTATATAAAATATAGTTTTCCTGGGATGAATTACTATTGTCCACCACTCACATAATATTATACCTACTCTTAAGTTTGTAACTGTAAGTTGGAATTGGAACTATTAAATATTAATTAGTAATTACCTATTTGGCTATTTGCTAATTGCAGTCTTGACTCATGATCACGGCTTTAGATGGTGTCTAATCCTATCTTAAGCCGTGCTCTTGACCAATATTTAATATTATAATTGATAGCTACACGCCTACACATGCGCCAGCCGCCAACACCATAATTAAAGATTTAAGATATTATTATGTATATCTTTAAAGATGCAATATATATATATATCTTTAATCATGGCCAACACGCCAGTAGTAAACCATGGTACTGATTTTCACTTTGACAAGTTTACTATATTATATATTTATAGTTGGTCACACTGGCTGCCCGGACGGTTACTTTTCAAAACTAGCAATTCGATTATCTCAGGTAGGCGGAACTGTGGTAGACGGCTGTATATTTTGATTTATTCATTCATTGTTAATTGTTTAGTGTTTACGTTGTAATTATTTATTTCAGTATTATGAGTATTTAGAAATTAAGCAAATTTTGTATTAAGCGTTAAACGGCAAGACTAATCATACATCAATTTTAGTAATTTGTGGGAGATATCATCCCTTTTAACTCGGACACTCGGTAAACATTTGTTCAAGTGTTATAATTTACCTTGTAAGTTGTTTTTATCAATTTTTCAAATTCACTTTTTGTTTTTTTTTGTTTACTCTAGTCTTTTTGTTGACTGATCTTAACGTCAATAATGAATCATTAACTTTGTTTTCCATATTATACACCTTCCAAACCACAAGACATACCAATTCATACCAATTATATCAACAAACAAGTAAGTAAATTATAAAATCATTATTAGAATTTAATCCTACAGTCATTTAAAAAATATATGTTATGACATTGTATAACATTTATTATATTCTTGTACCTCAAAATAATATCATTTTATTCTTATTATCTCATTTAATTTAAAATACTCACCAAGAAAATACTCATAGCATTGTGTCTATTAACAATATCTAATTGGATATTAAAATGAAAAATATTCTCTTTTCAGTTCATGTTATAGATCAAACTATTTAGAATCTTAAACATAAATGTATTGATAATTAGATAGGTAAACTTTTTAATTATAAATATACGGTAAAGGTACTTGTTAATTATTTAATTATAAGTTTAAAACTCATCTACTACCTACCTAGCTACATAATTATATAAACCTTAAATCTAAGATTTTATCTACAATTTAAAAAACTAATTAGGCCAATTTTAAGGTTGTTATATTTATTATGTAAGCAATAATATCATTGTATTCAAAACTTAATAAAAATGCTTGATCTAATCAGTTTAAAATAATATTAAATTTATTTTAAATATTAAAATTTTAATTATATTTTTTGAGTATTTACTTCTAATAGTGTTATTAGAAATATTAATAAACATTTTATCATGAATTTGATTTAAAACATGATTTTTCAAATTATAATGGAAGTGATAAATTTTAGAATCCCAAAAACACAAAAAGTTATATAAAATTTAATATTTAGGATCTATGTAGGTATACTACAAAAATACTATCTATAACATTATTACATTAATAACTGATTTGTTTTTTAGTTTTAAATATTTGTTTTATAAAGATACTAGTTACTATTTAAAAAATACTTTGGCATTATTAAATTACAACAAATTCTTTAAAAATAATTTAGGTAGGTCAATTCAATTTTAAAATCACCTATATTATAAAATAATATTTGATATAATTTGATAATTTGATACTAAACTTGAAACAAAAATTACTTAATTTTTTGTATTGTAGCTTATTAATATACGTAAAATATGCTAAAACTTAAATGGATATATTTTAAACGTTTAAAGCATTTTATATCAATATTCTGCACTACATAATATTTATATTATGAATACTAATATATTTATTATTTACCTACTTTACTTAATGTATAGATAACTGTACATAAACATTATTAAATTTATTAGACATAAATAATTAAATAAAATATACAATTAATATTTGTTGAACTTTTTAAATTTATATTTATATAAGGTATGGGGGGGAGGACATATTTTTAGTTTTACAGACATATACCAAAAACTTTGGGCAATGCTTCATGCGTTGACCTACCTAAATAGATATAGTAAAACCTCTCTATAACAGATCCTCTATTAGATAGAATCCTTCTTTTAACAGAAAATGTCAATAGTCCCTGTTCAAATAATATAATATAAGTATATTTCTATATAACGGAAAAAATTGTTGGTCCCAAGTGATTCTGTTATAGAGAGGTTTTACTGTACATATCTAACTTTTTTTTATATCATAAATATAAAATCTGTAAACTAATTTTACAATATGAATATCAGTGGTACTTAACATATTGATTAATAAATTTATGATAGTAAAAATTAATAATATGATTAAATTATTATAAATTCTACTACATTTAAGTTTTAAAAAAATAATCCTACCTAACCTAACATCTATTTATTTATGTCGAATGTTATTTTTGGTTCTGTTAAATTATTGAATGATATATAGTTTTGCCTAAATCTTCAGCTAACTAAATATACAATATGGATAATTTATAAATACTATTATTAATGTATTTAAAAAAAAATTTATCTGATTACTTCTATATTATATTTTTTCGATTGTATAGATACACGTAGGATAAACACTGTATAGCATAATAAAACAAGTAATCTGTACATGATTCATCTATAATAGATATATTTTTAATAAGTAGTTCATACAGTTCATACTATAATATATTTCAAGAACATTCATAACATACATTTTTAATGAAGAAGGTTTACAATTAGAATGATTATATTATAGCATTAAGACAGTTTTAGATCCTTAGATACTTATATTTAAAATGGTAAATAAAATGATTCAAATCACTAGTAAGAAAATGAGTATTCATAGATTTCAAACAATTTTTAATGCCATCATATAACCATTCTAAGTATTAAATTAGTCTTAAGTTGGATTTAAAAGTGATATGTTTTGAAGTGGGCGTAAACTATTACTTGGTTTTATAGTTGTCGATTGAATTTCAGATAAATATTTTTCGATTTCTTTATCAGCTTTATAAATTAGTTCTAAAGTTGGTAATGTAACCATTGTTGTTGTTGTATAAACTATGTCTGGAATACTTGTGTACGTTCTTTTTGTTATAGTTAAAGATGGTCCATTTTGAATTGTTTCAAATTCATCAGGATATTCTTTAGGATATGTAATTTTTTTAATTACTGAACGAAGAGAGTCTTGACTTGGTAATAATTTTGTTTCAATAATAAAAGGAGTTGTTGACTCTGATTGAAAGTCGAATAGTTCATCATTTAGTTTTGAAGAATTGGTACAACTACTATTTACACAAGAAGTAGTATTTTCTGTTTCTAATTCCAGAATACTAGTGTCATTGTACATTTCAGTCGATTTATTTGTATTAATAGTTATATTTTCTGGATCATATTCTATGTTTTCTGAAGTATTATTTTTAATGTTTTTGATATTTGAATTGGTAAATGATTGATTGAATAATTCATTTTGGGAATGTTTAGTAGTTATTTCTTTTATAATTTTTGAAGTTGTTAATATGGTTGGTAAAAATGTTGTTGTATAGGTATTTTTTTTTGTGTGTGTACTATCTGAATTTGAATCAAATGGGGTTTGATGTGTTTGTGTTTTATAGCCAAAGTTGGGTCCAAACATATCTGTGGTATCTTCTAAATCTGTAAATGTATTTTCTGTATTCATTTCATCCTCAATAGTTTTTTGAAGTGTGTTCATAACTAATTTATGAGGTGTGCCAACTGTTGATTTATCAGGTGCTCTTGGTGTAGTTGCTTCTCTCGACCCTTCATAATCCATTTCAGTTGTTATATCTATTTCAGAAGTCATAGTAGAAAGTTCAATCATTGGTTTTCCTGTGTCTAACATTAAATCATTTGGATTAAAAATTTCAACCTGTGTACTACTTGTTCTAGGTACTGAATTAATCATTTCTTCAGTAACTGGTTCCTCTGTTAATCCTATAATAGTTTCAGTACCATTTTGATCTGTTATTATCACTGAATTGTCGATATCTGTTGTAGTATCAAATAATTCTTCAAATTGAGGTATAATTTCTGAAGTTGTATTGTTTGTTATATAGCTAGTATCAGTGGTTTCTCCGTATGTTGTTAAATTATCAATTTCAAAACCTAAAAATGAAGTCTTAGAACTTTCATTAATATCACCCACAGTTACTAAATTATTAATTTCGATATCTGATTCATCAAAAGTAATATTTTTATCTAGCATTGAATTTGCTGTTGAAGCATCCAATTCTTCAAAATAAGGTAATGATGTGTTTATGTCCCTAATTACTGTTTCAGGGTCTTGAAATGTTATAGGAACTGTAGTCAATTCTTGATTTTGACTTTTTGCTGTATCTCTTTTCCAAATACCCTCCTCGTTAAAATTATGTTCTGTAGTATCTGACCAGTTATCAATTTTTCTACCATTTGATTTCTTAGAAGTGATTGATTCTTTTTGTTTTTGTTCTAAAAAAAAAAAAAAACACATTAATTATGTTCTTATTAAATATTATATCCATACATATAATATACCTATTGAAGTTGACGAGCAATTATCATATTTAGGACAACAATCTCCTGGTAAATAATATCCTTGGCAATCATTTCTAGTATAACATACAATAGACGTACATACTATTTCTCCGCCGTTACAAAAACACACTCTACAAGCTGATTCATCGGATTTATTAATTTTTTCTCCATTATTATATTGTTTACCTTTATGTTCACAATCTATTTAACAAAACAAGTATGTTTTGTTATTTTAATTTTATAAAATTTTAATTGTAATAGGTATTAAATGTCAACAAAATAATTAAATACCACATTTGTACTTTGGGCAGCATTTATTTGGTAATTGAATTGTAATGCAACCAGTATTTATTGGACATTTCATCATTGAACAAACAACATTTGGTGGATGGCAAATACATTCCTCACATGGACCTGCTCCTGGTGTATATTCCCCTTCCCCATATTTTGAACCATTGACAATACAGCTAGAGTCTGCTAATTTTTTATCATATTCTTTTTCGTGTGCAAAATGTTCATTTCTTATATTTTCTTGATTTGAATATGACATACTTAATGGCACTGAAATAGGTAATAATTACATTTTAATTAGAAATAAAATTGTATACTAGTATTTAAACATCCTTTACATTTTCTTTGTTCATATTGTATTATATATTTATCAATACAAACTTACGTTTACCAAAAATTTGCACTGAACAATTAAAACTAGCATTTGCATTGCATAAAAATTCCTGTTAATAATTATAACAAGTTACCAATATTATAAACTGCTATTGTTTTTAAAACTGCTGTAATATTTCTGTATAATATTTTTATATTCTTTAATAACTATTAATAAGAAAACAATTTAAATACTATATAATACTTGTGTAATAAATTTTACTTTGCATAATTAAATACAGAAAATTTGACAATTTTTCCAAATATACTCAGTATAATGTAGTTATAACATTGTTATAACAATAAAATTGGTTTAGATAGAATAATTAACTAAGTCCAAAATAACTATACTACCTTCGTTTTATTATATATTTACATAACTAATATTAATTTGACAAAATAATAAAATAATTATCATTATTATTTAAATATCTATAATTTTCTCTCACCTCCAAATACCACAGTATTTAATGTCAAGAAAAAACTTGAAATAATAACCATATACTTCCACCTTGAACTTATTAATTTATGTCTCATGATGTTCCTATAATAACAAGTAAAGAAAAATATCAAATTTAGTTACATAGTATATGAAAGTATAATAATGTAGTATAAATTAAGTTAATATAGAAATATTAAAATTATTTTAGGGTCATATAAATCCTAAAACAAACAATAAATATTTTTTTTTTAGCAATATTAACCCTAATTAAAATTATCATGATTGATTTTATTAAATTATTAATGAAAATATGTAGTTTATTTTTAATATTAAGATTATAACACTTATTCTTTCAAAAACCTAATTCAACTCATTATAATGATTTAATTGTAGATAAATTGATCACAATCCATAAATTCATAAAATAAAGTACCTATTTACTTTTAAATTTTATTATACAACTTTTAATATTAGCTTATAATTTATATACTGTCTAATTAAATAAAATGCTTATCAAATAATTAAATAGAAAATTCAGATTTTCTGTGATATTTAATATCTATATTACAATTATAATATGTTATTATAGCTAGTAATGTATTTTTACAAATTCCTATATTCCATTTGCATTTAGAACTGACCTGAGCGGCAACTAGTTTTTATTGGTTGAGTACAAGTCCACATAACTGTTTTCCTACTTAATCAACCATCAGTAATAAATACATAACATAATGTCATACCCATGTTCAGAAGTCAACCTCCTTGATTGCTCCTAAACATCAATTGAGTTCATATACACAAAAAAAAATGTATTGATTCTTATTGAAATATAATATAGTTGTATCAATAATAAATAACATTAAAACAATATATTTTTAAATTAGTACCTACTAATCAGTCTTTTTACTACCTAATATCCAGTCATCATGCTTATTGCTAACCTACATTAAACAAATTAGATGTATGTGGTACACATGTTTGACTGTAACTTAGTTTAAGTGGTAAAATAAATACATTTTAAAGTATTTTTCAAATTTTTATTTCATTGTTCATAAGATACAAATATTAGTTATTATTAGTACAGAATCTAAATATATTTTACAGTAAAATATCAGTCATATATGATAATATTAATAGTGAAAATAGTTAAGTATAATTGGTATTTTTGTATCAGCCACCTATAATAGCATTTATAATATTTTATTATTTTTTCAAATCATTATCATTCATTATATTGTATATTGCATTCTGGCAGCTTTGTTTTCAGATGACCAATTGCTGCTTCTGGCTTAATTAAAAATTGTAAATTTTTCAATTCCAAATATTTTAATGCCCTGTAAATTTAAATTATTAAGTTACATACATTTTATCTAATAAAATAATTGTATTTTTACTTAAGTTGTTCCAATGACATTATTCCTTGGTCAGAAACATTTAAACAGCCATTAATTTTCAAATTTGTCAAATAATCTTTTAAGATATTGAGTTTATTTAATGCTTCATTATCAATTGTGTTACATCCAACAAATTCAATATCAGAAATATTTTTACAGTTTTCTATAAATTAATATTTATATTAGCCATTAATATACAACCAAAATCAAATTTTGTATTACCCTAATTGAAGAACCTACCAAAATAACTAAATCCTATATGTGAAATTGAAGCTTCTTTTCCAGCATGAACTTGTTCAATTAGAAACTGTCCGGGGTTACTGGATGTTACACTAGGTAAGCAATCGTAATGGCTGACAAATTCTTTACAACCTTTCCATCTGACTTGTGCACCATTTTTCATAAGCCACTCAGCACATGCCAAGTTAGGGCCAATTTCCTTGATACGATCCTCATCAAAACTTTTTTCACAAAATAACAATTATAATATATAACTAAATAAAACGCACCAACATTTTTTATCCTTGTCATTTAATATAAAGTAAAGGCACTTGCCGGTTGAAATTGTCATCAATCCATTGCCATAAGCAACGTTGGTTCATTCCCATTGCGTTTTTTTTTAAAAAATGAAATTTTAAAGTATTTAACATCATCTCAAACTAACACAATTATACAATATAATGTTTTATCTAAAATTTGTTAATAGCAGTCAGAGGTTATTTGTAGACTAATAACAAATTACCAAAGTCATAAATTAGTTTGAAATCATAGAGTACCTATCACGATTAAAGATATTAATATCTTTAATCGTGGTACCTATGTAGTATGTATCTATTCTAATGTGTATGGATTTGATAAATGATAATAAAATAAACTTGATAATATATAAATACTAAATATATAACAGACAAACATCAGTGTGACCAACGGATGTTCTAACAAATCTAACTGGTATTAACTTTTTTAATTAATACAAAGACGCAAAGTAAAAATTATGTTTTCATGAAATTAGTAATTACTATACTAATAATTAACACTTAAATACACATACATCCATATTTGGAAGTTTGATGTCTTTTTTTTCTAATTCTAAGTAAACACTTTTGGTGAGTTAAAATAAAAAAAAAACCGAAATCCGCAATTCTATATAACATAGGAATCAATAATAATAAATTGTGCCTTGTTCCTGTAATGAATGTATTCAATTTTAATTTAATGATATAAATCATTGTATACGATAAAAGATTTGGAGAAATGTGTATTATATGAATATTTTAATATTATTCCTATACTCTTATAATGATATTTTATTATTTATTATTATTTATTTCTATTCAATATTAGTACTTAATAGTTTATTTTTCTATTAATAATATTCGATCGGTAAAAAAATCCGAGTTTTTTTTTCGAGTGTATTTTAATAATTTTTTACTTGATTTGATTTGCTACTAGAAACCACAACGAAAGTTGTACTGGTTGACTGTTGAGGCATTTTTCTGCTCCAAAAAATAGTGAATTATATTACTCACACACAAAAAAAAAAAAATACTTCATTGTTGTAATATCAATACATTTATCATTCTGCTCATAATATACAATTATTTCAGTTATTTAATTTTAACAAAAACTATCGGAACCTAATACTTAATATATGATCTGTTCACTTCGTTTAAATTGAAACAGAATAATTACAGTTTATTAGTTTAATAGTCATTACTCATTAAGTATTATTAATAAGAATACAAACGTTTCGTATCTCAAAAATAAAGAAGTTCCTTCGTCCTTTCAAACATTAAATATCATTATTTCGTTACATTTTTTTTGTGTTTTAGATTTAAAACTATAAAATCATATTATAAGTACCTACCTGCATCTTTAGACAGTGTTAATTCAGGTTTTTAAAAGCGTAAAATGTATTATTGACTAATAATAAAGTGGGTGCGAAAAATAAAATTTTCATTACCAAAATTATGGGCATATGTAATTATTTATTTATATAATAATAAATAACTAAAACTTGCTACGGCGCTATGAAATATGTACTTTCCTAATGTTAGTATTTAGCAATAAGTATTTTAGCAGAGTTAAACTTATAATATAAATAAATAATATTTTAATCCAAACTACATATTAATAATAGTGAATAAGTATAAAAAAGTTAGAAACTTGTCTCATTTTTTGTTAATAATAATAATATTTATTTAATGTAAATTATAATTTAAGGATAAAGTATAATTTTGATCAAATAGTATGAAATAAATATTACATTTGCCTAAAATTAAACCTACTTACAAATTATATTTATTGACCAATTGTTACGAATAATAACCGAAATTCAATGAGTGTCTGTAATCTGTATTGTATTCTTTAAAAAATACAGTTGTATATCGTATGTTTACAAAAATTGTATTCACCGAGTGTGTTTAGATTAATTTTAACTGGCTTAATGCTGTTGAAAACTATCAAGTTCAAGGCCCCGAAAGAGCAGTGATTTATTTTGTGTATAGATGCAAGAGGGTCATTCTACTGTTGCTATTAACCTATTAGTTACGGTGTACGGTTTTACACCTGACGTGATATTTCGGTTTTTTTTATAGATATTTGTCATTGTTTTGGAGTGATTTGCAGTCAAATATTACGTGCCCAAAATAAAAGTATTCCAACAATTAGGTATTATTCCAATTTATTGTATCTTGTCCTGATTTTCTTTATTTTATTTCTCGTAATAAAATTATATGTACTAGTTTTAAACTTCTATAGTTCTATATCGCTCTCTGTAGTATGCAGATTTAGTAATCGATTATATTGTTTAACCATTTATAACTGTTATAGTGTGACAATAGTATAGACATCATAAAAACGTAACATAAAATGTAAAAATAATTAGCATTACTCATTAGATAAATACAGATATATTATTATATGGTTACAATATAAATCGTTTTGATGAAATTGAATAATATTCTAATCATATACAAGAATCGTGTATTTGTATGATTTATACAATGTACAATCCATGAATTGTTATTGTTAAGTCATAACTACATTACATAATATTCATAATAATATTTAAAAATATTAATTTAATTAAGTATTAATGTTGGTAGTAAAATATATTGGGTTGACACTTACAATCATACCATCAAATATTAAATAGCATTGTTAGTAGGTATCTAAATAGGAGGTAAACCATAATAATTCTTAGTCAATATGTGTTATTTTGTTGTTTGTAAGATAAAAATATTATGTTTAAACAACTAGAGTAATGAATAGGTACACGCATTAATTGCTATCAAATTTATAAAACGCCTTTATTATTAAAATTGTATATTAGTTAATTACTTTTTTTTAAAAAAAAGAATAACTTATTGATATTTAAATAAAAAACAGACATATTGTACTTAATTTCATTGACTAAAATATTTTAATAATATCTACTGTTATAATAAAACTTCGGTATGTATTGTTTTTTGTTTAATATTATTATTTTTATTTCTTGTACACTCAAGAATTTAGATAACAATAAATTTACTTTATTACATTTTATTCAACACTATTGATGTAAACAAAAATAAATTAATTGTATTCAAGTAATCAAAAATATATTTTACTACCACGATAAATTAATTTCACTATATTTTATATTTAATACATACTTCAATGGGTACGTTAGTATTTTTTAATTAGTAAATAATCATACCTTTAAAATATTATTGAAATATTAAATTAATGTAATATATTTTATACTGTTAAGTTTGTAGTATATTCCTGTTTCTTTTTATTGAAAGGCAAGACAAACAGTATATAATACATAATTAATAACGTTACAAAACATGTAAATCTACAAAAGTAACATTTTTACGTATTTGTTGAAATAAAAGCCGCGTAAAGATAAAATTATACATTTATAATAAAAATACCTAACTTATAAGAGTTGAATTAGGTATACTTTAGAAAAATTTTATTTTACATTGCTAATTCCTTCTGACATTTAAATTTAGTTTTACATATTAATTTGTTTAAAATGAAATCAATTTTTTTTCGTTTCATCAATCTAATATGATGTATATATTAACGTAATACAAAAATTTAAAAAATATCCAGGACTAAATATTTTTAACATAAAATAATACCAACATTTTTGTATAATATAATAATTCAAAACAATTGTTACTCACATTTTTGATAGATGATCTTAGCCTATTAAATATTCTGTTAAATGTGAATTAGTTGTATTGGTCTCTTGTTACTGAATAACGATCTGAGGATCTATCTACCTAATGTTGTCGAACAATAAAAAAACGAATCGATTCAAATCTAGAGCCTCCAGACTGAAAAGCAAATCACGCATGCGCAATTTTATACTCGAGAAAAAAA
The DNA here is from genome assembly GCF_020184175.1 of Aphis gossypii. Lineage (NCBI taxonomy): Eukaryota > Metazoa > Arthropoda > Insecta > Hemiptera > Aphididae > Aphis > Aphis gossypii. The sequence continues at coordinate 38,598,316 of NC_065532.1, forward strand.
AACGATTTATTTAGTATAACAAAAACATTATTGGCATTCACTAAAAAAAGTCTTTAGATATAGTTAATTTTATTTTTATCAATTTAATAATATTTAGCACTCATCTTATGTTTATGTTATCGATAAAAAAAATTTAAAAATATTACGATAGGTACTACATATTAAAATATAATACTTATACTTACTTTACATTTACTAGGATATTTGTAGAACATATTTGTTATGTATAACTTTTTAAATTCTTGTATTTAAAAAAAAAAAAACAAAAAAACTTTACATTTTGTTAAGTGCAATCATTTCGCTCATTCATAAAATTAAGCAAACGATAAAGACGGATTTAGATCAAATACAACACAATTAATACGTTAGCACAATTCTACCAAAATAAAATCTACGAAAAATTTGTCTTATTAAAAATAAATATTCCGAAAAAACCACAGTATAAATTATCAGTGTGCCTTAGAAATTGTCTCACTCCTAGGGTTGTTCTCCTTAGACGCATTCAAACAATATTATCGATCATCATTTCGGTACTACTATGTGCCTTGTACGAGTTTTAAACTTGTGTCTCAGTGTGAAGCAGCAGATATATAGCATGTCATTTGTACTACTCTTACCCATTTCATATTTATGTTCTGTAAATTATTAAAAAAAATAGTATAAGTACTTATGTAAGCAACATAAACCACGCAGTTTTTTAATCGTTAATATTTACAATTGATCTAATAAATTATTTTAAAAAAATACTTTGAAGATGAATTTTATTTCTATTAAATTTTTATAAATAATTTTTTTTATTTACATGTTATACCTCGCTTTGTTATTTTCAAGATAAATGTTGGTATTTAAATTGTTGTATATTTTATATGTTATATATTCTAAATAGGAATAAAGTTAAATAAACTGATATTTTATGTTTGTTATAATAAAATATTGTTCTAAAAAAAATTTAAGCTTGATTATTAAGTATTAAATAATAAATCAACTATAAATATGTATTGTTGTATTTGATTATATTAAATTGTTTGAACAAAGGAAATGGAGTTATGGTAAAATAATTTTATCTACACAAGAATGTTATACATTAATACCACTCTGTTATACTTAACTAGTTATAGATAGTAAACTATTTGTTCTATTATGACGTATCAAGATTTGGAAATTTTCTTTCCATATCAGTTAAAAAATGAAACAGTTTAATAACATGTTTAATGTAATTTATTGTGTTATCAATAAATTAGTCATTTTAGAAATAAAACTTGTTTATTTGAAACAAAATACAATTTTAAGATAATGAATATTATAAATAATAATATATAATCTTACTATTCTAACTTAGTATTGTTATTTTATTAACTTGTTGATCGTGGTTTCAATTACAAGGAAAAACATATTTAAAACACTTTAAGAGTGGTCTATTGAAGCAAAATTTTTAAAGCTCTGTGCGTTTTTGATATTCATTTTATGCGTTCTAATTTGAGCAACAATCAAAACTTATGATTGAAAACTATTGAAATGTGATTCTCGTAAAAAAAAATTGTAATGCTGTCCTAGAATGACGTTACAAATAAGTTTATTATTTCTGCCTATCACTACGCATACCTATATATATCTACCTAACAAAGCAAAACTATATACGTTCCACGTACAGACATACTTCCGAACTATTGCTACAGTTCTATGTATGTCGAATTTTAAGTATTAGAATTTTTTTTTTTTAAACAATTATATGCTTTGTTAGCTACTAAATATTTACTTTCAATATTTTAAATTTGAGCAAAGTATATTATTTTTTCTAAAATAACGGGGTTTTAATATTGTAAAATTAATAACAATGGATAAATACGGGGGATAAATCGTTTTGCTATAAAGGCAATAAATGTTTACGTTGTATAATAACGGCAGTTATTATGACATAATTACATTGTAACACTATGTATTAAATACAATTTGAAACAAGTTATGTTTTTACTATAAGCATCTTTGGTGTGCAAAAGCAATACATATATTTAAACCGGGGTCGCAGGACCTTTATTGTTACATTAAAAAACATCGGACATTTATTTTTTTTTTATTTAAACTATATTTATGTTGAAAATATTTTGATTTAAAATACGAAAAATAATTCTATAGCATTAATATTTAATAATATTTAATTTCTACATTTAAGAAAGCCAAGCCCTCCCCCTACTCCTATAGACAGTGTTGTTTAGAGGTGCAACCCCCCTCGAATTTCAGGAAAGTTAGTATATATAATTTAATAGAATAAAAATGGTTTGTGTCGGTAAAATTATTACTATATAAGTATGAAAATATACAACCTTCCTCCCCCCTTACCGAGAAAACAAATAATATTTTTGTGCGCGCGCGCGCTTGCCTAGATATAGCCCTGTGCCACCAAATTTTATAATACACCACTGCATTTAACTGCGTTATTTTCTTTAAAATAATAAAATTATTATTTTTTTTTTTCAATTATTCAATGATGATTAATTAAATAAAACAATATATAATATAGATAATGAATGGTATTTAAAAAGACTTGAGTATTTACTGTTACACTTAATATTTATTTTTAATAAATTTCATATAAAATACTAAACCTATGAACGATAATCGTAGTAAAAATAGTAGACATTATTGAATTTTTCAACTACATTTTTCTTATCCAAGCCCTGTGTAATGTATATTATGTATTTAAAATAATAGCTGACCAAACATTGTGTTATCAATGTCTGAAAACGTAATATAAATAAAATATCTTGTGAAACCTATACTCTATTATTAGTTGTTACCCACCTACTTATCTTAATCTATATTTTTATATCGTTTACATTTTGCGATACCTCGTCAAAATAATTCCCAGCTTATAATGATAAGTACTTGAGTTTGTATCACCGGTTGTAACTATAACAGCTACCTATTTGAAAAATGACCAATAGCTACTTAAAAGATTACTTTTATACTTATAAAAAAAATTATATTTTCAGAAACCGCACTTTTTTCTTCAAAAACAATGGAACGATTATCATTAGCTATGAAATATGATGAACATTTCCGACATGTGATGGCTTTATTGGATACAACTGTGGAAAGAGGTACATACTTTACACAAATGTATATTTATTTTATAATGATTTTTTCCTATACAAATTTAAAAATATAATTTTTACGATTGTTGGATACTGTCTTATTTATAACTTTTAATCATTTAAATAAAAAAAAGACTATTGGGACTTAGGAGAATTTAATATTCATCCTACTGAAGATTTTTTTTCAGTTCAATACTTATATAAATCAACCAATATGTGTCCATAGATAATATAATTATAACGCATTACAATTTTCATAGATTATAAAGCCAAAATCATATCATTGGATATACTCAGTGTACAACTTAAAGATCATGGAAATGACAAAGAAATAATGAAGAAAAAACTACAAGAAATGCGTATTGAGTGCGAACGTCTTATGCATAATCTTAAAAGTTCTAATCGATTATTAGATGAAGCTAATAAAGAAAAGAGACATGCAGAAGTTGAACGAGATAATATGGTAAAAAATTATGATTAAACGCCTTTTATGAATTAATGTAATGTAATGTAATTAAAACTTAAATTAGGCCCAGAAACTTGAAAATTTCTATAGACTTTTTAATAGTGCTAATAATTCCAACCTAAATCGATCTGGTTCTCCAGTATTTCAATGTGAAGCAGAAAGGTTTGATCAAATACCACGTCAAGATACAACTGGTAAAGTAATAATAATAATCATAATTTACAATTGCTTAATTTCAAATTGTATGTTTCAGAATCAGTATTATCAGACATAAGTTACTCGAGAGTAGAAGATAGTTTGGATTCCGATAAGAATTTTGAAGATGCTATGGATCGCTGGGAACCTGAAGTATTTGGTACTGTAAAAAGAAAACGAACATCAGGTGTTACAAACCCCAATGAAATGAGGAAGGAAATTGAAGTAAAATGTATTTAATACTTAATTTGCATTTTATTTACAAATAATATTTTGGTTTACAGACAAATACTACAACTGCTACTCAAATTGTTGCTACTACTACTGTTACAATGCAGCCATTTACAAGAAACATCAGTGCAAAATCTATTATTGAAGCCAAACCATCTAATCTTTTTCCAACACCCAGTGCACCACCTATATCTGGTAAGATATCTTTAATAATTTACAAATAATCCCCCTAATTAAAAATAAAAATTATTAATTTATTTATGTTAAAATTTTTCTTAAATTTTACTATTTTAGACTCTTTGGACTCGTTTGACTCTGATCCATATGGTAATGAAAATAATCAAAATATACCCAACACAATACATTCAAGTTCAGCACTTAATAAATTAAACAATAGAGCTCACAATTTTACTCAAAAAAGTGTCATCATTCCAGAAATATGTGGCCCATGTGGAAAAAAGTAATTTGTATTTTGTATATTACAAGGCATATTCAAAAAGTAAGATCCGTTTCATCATAAAATAAATTATAATCATAAGAAACAGACCTACTTCACTTATCCACATAATTGCTGTTCACTTCTAAGCATTTTAAATGATTGCATAGATGATCTCAGCCTGAAAGTTGAACCAATTCACAACAGCATTCTTGAATTCCTGGTCTTTTCAAAATATTGTCCATCAAGCCATTGTTTAAAATGAGGAAGTAGGTGCTAGGTCAGAACTGTACTGTTGGTAGAATAAAAGTTTTTAACGAATATTTTGAATTTTATTCTTGATATTGGTAGTGGTATGAGGATGTGCATTATTGTAGAGGAGGATTATACCAGATAACAGTTTCCCATATCGTAGATTTTGGATTACATGTCTCAGTTTGTTAAGTGTTTTGAAGAATTGTTTTACCCCATTCCATAAAATTAACCAAAACCAAGAAGAAAATTCAAGATTTTCAATGGGAACTTATTGATCACCTATCGTATCAGTCTTAATCTAGCGCCTAGCGACTACTTCCTTTTCTAACACTTCAAACAATGATTTGGTTAACAACATTTTGAAAACAACTAGGAACTCTAGTCTACCATTATCAACTGGTCCAACTTTCGGGCAATAATCTTCTAAGCAGAGGGGTTAAAGAAGCTGGTGCAGCGGGAAATAAAATTTTTAGAGGTGAATGGTGATTAGCTATGTGAAAAAGTGTGGCTTTGTAAGAAAGTAAATGTGCTAATAAAACCGGTTTCTTATGATATTAATTTTTTATGACAAAACAACTCTTATTTTTCAAGTATGCCTTGTATTATTGATATATCTAAAAAATATTGTCAATATTGTTTGCTAAAAAGAGGAAACTATTTTTTTTAGAGTTAAATTCAATCGTGTTGTGGTGAAATGCTTAGACTGCAAAGCAACAGCGCATTTGGAACACAAAGATAAAATTCCTTTACCGTGTATTCCTGTAAAGAGTACACCAAGCAAAAATGGCGTAAGTTTTATTAAAATTATATATTTATTATTATTATTAATTTTGCACTCAGTGTGTAATACTTTATACATTGTTAAAAATATTGGTTTGGTTAGAAATTATTTAAATTAATATCATCTCTTGAAAAAAAAATGTTTAATATTCATTTAAAATTAGTAGTGAGACATGTATGTACTATGATAATACATGAATTATTTTACTTTTTGTATACAAATATTAGCCTATAATTACATTACAATGTGTTATATATTTTTTAATAAATATTTATGTGAATACTAATAACAGGGACGAATAGCTGATTATTCACCAATGGTTAATGGCCGCCCAATGATACCTGCATTAGTCATCCACTGTGTGAACGAAATTGAACAAAGAGGATTTGATACTGTTGGATTGTACAGAATACCTGGTTCAGAGAAAGATGTAAAAGCACTGAAGGAAAAATTCCGTAAAGGAGTACCTAATTTGTCCGATGTTGACATACATGTTGTGTGTGGTTGCTTAAAAGATTTCTTGAGAACTCTTGATGATCCATTAATTCCCCACTATGATTGGAAAACTTTTACGGATGCTGTCAGAAATTCAAAAGATGAAACTGAACACAGATTATACCAAGCCATATCATTATTACCACCGCCCAATCGTAACACACTCGCATATATAATGTTGCATTTACAAAAGTATGACATTTTGTGTTAGATTCGACTACAATTTATATTAATATGCTTTAATTAATCTAAATTATTTAGAGTTGCTGCAACACCTGATTGCAAAATGCCTGTTGGAAATTTAGCTCGAGTATTTGGTCCAACAATTGTTGGTTATTCAAGTGAAGTTTCTGAAAATCTGTATTTTGATTGTGAATTGAGTAATAAAGTAAGAACAAAATGCAAAATATAATTTATTTTATACTATTCTTGTATACTTTAACGAATATTAATGTATTATTTTTTTTTTTTTTTTTTGTATAGGTTGTTGAAGAAATGCTGAAATTGTCACCTGACTATTGGTCAAACTTTTTAAACAATTTAGTACCTTTGCGTGCACAAAATACACCCCTGAAACGCACTTCTTCTCGTCCATTACAACCTACTCATACTCCAATTACCAAAAACAATAGAATTTTTGGTTCTAGGTGAGATATAAATTTAAATTTTTTAAAATTTAAATTCAGTTATATTAGAAAAAAAAATGATTTGTAATTGCAGCACAAAAAGGCGGTATTTAGAATCTCCACGATCAGTCAAAGCTGCTAGGATCAAACAACTTGAATCGAAAAAAAAATAATTCTACAGTAACCTTTGAAAATTTTTTTGATTTTCAGTTTCTGTTGAATCTAAATTAAGTGTAATACAAATACTAAATTAAGTTATCACAGTACTTATGTTTACTAATACATTTATTTATATTTTTTTTAAATTACATTAACAAATCGATAATTATAATGTGATTTTTCAAATAAAACTAAAAACGCTGATGAATGTTTATCAGGTTTTTTTTTTTTTGTCTCATATTTAGGATTTTTTTTTCAAAATGTACTAACAAACACATTTTACATTACTGTTGTATAATTTTCGATCATCATTGTTTTTAATTTTTTTTGTAATCTGTGATTTTCTTTTTTACTTTAATTTTATTTTTATGTACCTACGAACAAAATATATTTTATTGCTTATAACTTATATTACAAACCCCAAAAAAATATTATATATTAAGTCTACTATAAGTAATAAACAATGTATACGTATGTTTAAATTAACTTTAATTTTTAGTTATTTTTATATATATACCAACAAAATAAATAAACATACAATATTAAATAAAATATGTTCTTTTTAAAATTATTATTATCTTTATCCTTTAATAAATGGATTATGGGTCATTTTGGCTTAGAAATATTTATAATCATTATAGTTATTTATAATTTATTGAATATAGCTCTTTTTTAATTAAATTACGTGTATTGTATAGAATAAAATTAATCCAATTAATATATCTTGTATATTTTTATGGTGCTTTAATGAAACAAAACTCAGATGACATGAACGAGATATAAACAGTATTTTAATTGAAGGATCAAAAAGATAAGCAAGTTAAGGCTGTTGGAGTAATCCAAAAAAATTATTCATGATTTTGGGAGGAGTAATTATTGATAAATTGATATGACATGATTAAATAATAAAAATGGTGCAGGAGCAGAAATAGGGTGATATAATGCGTGAGGTAAATCATTTCAACTTGAACCGGTCTTCCTACTTTTGATAATAGGTACAAAAGAATAATGGTTTTGAGGTATTTTCATCAAGAGTATTTTGTGAAACTAATAGATAGATGCCTATAAGATTAAATGCTTGATATTTGATTGTATAAAGCAGTTGTACAATTAGTCATGTAATATGGAGGGAGAATAGTATAAAAAATTAATTAGTTATGGGTATAGTGTAGGAGTGACAAAATGAGGGAGAGTAAGTTTGAAATGTTTTAGACAAGTTAAAATGATGAAGGAGAGGTGTTTCTAATATGTATTAGTATTATAATAATATTATAAGCAAACGTTTTATCATTATTTTATTAATAGTGTTAACATAAATTCATAGGCGTGTTCAAACTTTGGTGACCGAAGGGGTACAACAAATTTTTAAATTATGAGACCTATTTTTTTTTTTAGACATGAAGAAACATTCATTTTTTATGTTACGAAATTCACAACGTCAGGAATATTTTTTATTATAAATGCGTAATTAAAAAAATTACAATTAATCAAAATCTATAGGTACTACAAGGTACACACCACACAACTTTTTTTTTGTCTTGGCATGATTTGGTTGGGGGCCATGAACGCCCATTGGGGAGGGCAAGATAGAGCACTTGCCCCCCCCCCACTGGACAAAAATTATTATGAACTTTTAGCTCAATAAATATTACCATAATATTATTATTATCTTTATTATCTTACATTTGAGAATTTTTTTTATTTTGACCCCCCTAAAATTTTACCTATGGCCCTATGGGTGCCCATGTTGGAAGCAGTCTGCCCCCGGGGGGGGGGGGGGAGCAGTGCCCACCCGGCCGTTCCCGTAAACACGCCATGAACATAATGATTTTACTTCTTACTTCTTAGTTCTTGCAATGTACTCACCTTAGTTGATGTAATACAACGATATATCAATACAAAACATCGCGGCGCACCTCTGCAACGCAAACTACATGGACACGCGTTTAAATCCACAGAAACTCTCTTAGTTATGCTATAATATTTAGACTTTCAAGTGTTTCTCGGTAAATTTCTAGCTTTTCAAGTCGAATTAGGATTTTCTATTTCATGAAATATATTTTATTTAATAAATACCAATATGTTTTACGTGTGATGTGTCTAATTTAACTAATTTAAGTTTTATAATATTGTACACCGTCACCCATTAAGACACAAACCGCAATGTTAAAAGTAGAACGTTGAAAACTAACCGTGGTATAAAAATAAACCGTAGAAAATATATGTAAATAATAGAGATAATGACATAAATTACTGTTGTGTAAACTGTAAACTATAAATTTTTAAATGCTCTTAAATCGCTTCAAAATTAAGATGTATACAAAATGGCCATTACTAGATAAGTGTATGTATTGCTACGATTGATAATTGGTCAATTCGCGGTAAAGTTGTAGGTAATATTAAAAACAACAGAGCAAAATTGATTCTTCTAAACGGCACAAAATTTGCCGTGTCACGCGTATGCGAAACGGAGACAACACATTATGCGGGCACGGCGTGGTCCAATATAACTTATAAGTGTTTGTACAAAACAATAATAGTATAAGAAATTAAAAAATTCATTTTAAATTAGCGTCACGATGGCACGTTTCAGACGTTCGAGGGCCTTATGTCGCAAGTGGAACGTACGTTTCATATTCAATTGTTAATACGCCGAATTTTAATATATATTAATCATTTGTGATAGTTTGTACAAATTTATTCACTTGCAAACATTATAATATGCCTATTATGGATATCATACCACCTAATTGTCCACCGTTGCATTCGTGTTTTTTTAGATCCACGAACGTCGTATGTACACGTAATTCACAGCTAACTATAACTAGCGGTGTACAATGCATTCGTAAATAGATATTTACAATAATTGTGGTGACCTGTTTTCTCTGGAAACAGATACCTAATTACGGATTTCGTTGTAATCTATAGTATAACAAAATTATGTTTCATTTTTTTTTTTGTTTAGCTTAATCAATTAATGACTAATAACTGTAATGAGTTGTAATCACCTCTTAAAATATCCAAGTTTTTACATGACACGCCATAATGATTATAGTTCCAAACTCGCAAATCGGCTAATAGCAATATATTATAAGTAATAACACAAAGTTTTGTTTAAAGCACACTTTTAAATTTCGTACTACACATAACTTTTTGGGCTGATTGCAGCATGAAAATTATAGGTTTAAATAACCATATACTAGAGTACCCCCTTGTATTAACAGATAATAACGTACAACGACCGTTTTTCTTAGACGGCTGTAAAAGTAAAAATCTTGTATAGACAGTAAGTATATTACCAAATCCCAACATTTCAAAACTTTTATTGTCTACGATATACTCAGTCAAAAATAGTAATTTTCGATTTAAAACATTATTAAATTAGCAATAAGTAGGTATTGAAAATCTAGCCTGTAGGAGATACCCTTAAAAAAAAATACCGCTTTTGAATTTTTATTAATCTACATCAGATTTGGAAATATGAAAATAAATTTAGAATACTGAACTTTAATCAATATTCTAGTTATAAACAATTGCAATGTGTAACTGTATGAGAAAATCCAACCTTATGTGAATAAAAAAAAATTATAAATATTTTAAAAATCATCGAGCACAAATATAATAGTTCAACCCAAGTGCTTTACAGTATTATAAACAATAATTCAATAACCCATTACAAATAAGTAATAACATCAGTTATTGTTTTCGTTAACATGTATTTTTGAAAATATTAAATAATTAAGCTGCATCATAGGTGTATTATAGACAATTTTGCAGAGCATAAATAAACAACCACAAATTATATTATTATACTTGTTTGTATATTTTTAATTTACATTTTTTTAAAAATAAAGTCATTTAGCAAATATTTTAGTTTCCAAAAAGAGAAAATACATGTTTTTTATATTAATATTCATTGTATAACGTAATTAATAAATATTATAATTGTATAACATTTCACAATCTTTCATACTTTTTATTCAAACTTAAAATTATAATAATTTTTGTAGTTTAAAACACGCTAATATAATGATTAATTATATAATATAATATAATATATTGTTTGTTTTTTGCAAATTCAATCACTCCAAATAACTATATAATAAATTATTAAAAATAAGATAAAACTATTATAAAACACTCTAAAAATAATGGTTGATTAAAATATTAAATAACTTTATCCAAGAAAACTAGGCAAGAGTACAATATACTTAAATATATATTCAAAAATATTAAAAGGATCATTTTTCAAAGAATAACTAAAATAGGTAGTTTTTAAGTTAGCATATAAAAATAATATTTCAAGGAGGGTAAATTTATTGTTTTTTTTTTTTTAACAAATCGTTGATACAAATAAAAATGGTATTATTAATTAAAAACAAAAATGTTCTGAATAATAATTATGAATTATACAGAAATAAAATAGTAATACACAGCCAGATTGTGTTATTATAAGTTTATTTTGTTTTGAGAATAGGTAAATATATATTATTTTTGTTTACAAACAGAATATAATAGAAATAAAGGATACAATACTTAACAATATTAATGATGACATCTTTTCTTTGAAAAAACCTACTCTTACATATATAAATTTATGGGTGTATTTTATTAATAAAATCTCTATAATAGAATATATAGTAAAAATAATTTATTAATTCAAAAATATATAAATATATACAATATATATATATTATATATTTAAATGATTATTACGAGTTTATCCAGATCGATCTAAGGACACTCATAGTTTAATTGCTTATCAAGTTCATTAGTATTTGTTTTAGAGATGAATGTTCCAATCAACATTCACTCATGTCTAAAATAATTATGTTCAACACGATACTTATCATTTTAAGCACCCCACCTAAAATTACTGTATATACTTCATAATGAGATCGATCACAAATTAAATTTCTCTTAAACTTTGGCTTTTGTAAAAGATTTGAATCCAAATTATGCTCCTCTTAATAAAAATGTTATAGAGATCAAAAAAAAAAAAAAAAAAAACAAAATTATACAATAAAAAAAAAATTAAGTCTATCAATTTTAGTTTGAACACATCTGAATTATTAAATTCTTAAATCACTTTAAGAGATTAAGACTTATTAATCTTTTTTTTTTTTACTTTTTTTTACATATTTTTATTTCCAGAACAATTTGAGCCTTATATTTAAGAAGCTAACTTGAAAAAAAAATTATATTTCTTTAGAAAGATATGTTAATTTGGGACAGGAGATTGTCTTAGAGAGCATTTATATAATAATGAATATAAATAATATAATTATATACAACCGCATGTGACATAATATTTCTTTAATCTTTAGTATTACCATATTATTTATGAATGATATAATCAAGTTAAAAACACTAAAATTATTATCTCGTATGTTTATTATTTTTTTTTTATTTATATTCAAAATCAAATTAATAATTTGTATAAAATAGACTTTTTTTTTTTTTTAATAGACAAAAAAACTGTCACATGCGTTTAATATATCTTAAAAAATAAATAAATAAATCAAATACAATACAATAAAATAATAATAGTAAATACGAACTCATAGAGCAATTGGTAACTAGTAACTACTTAAAATAACATAACATATTATATAAACAATAAATAAATCAAAGTAATACAACCAAAAATAAAATAATACAATTACATTTGGGAAACAACGTAGTTGAGAAGCAAAAGTCTAAGTAAAATAAAATGCTTGTTCTCGAAATTTTATATGTCATTTGAAAATAAATATAAAAATTAATCTGTGCGCATTTAAAATGTAAAAATATTAAGTCTAACCATAACTATAAATATAATTTATCATTATTTAATTATTAAAAATTATTGCTTTTTCTTAGGACATTATCTTGTGGTTTTCAATTATTAAAAACTAATACTTTGTCTTTTATAAATTTATAAATATGGCTTTTTTGTCTGGTAGATAAATAAAAATTATCAATTTCATAACAGTCATTCATATCATTGGACTTATGAATGAATAAAAGTACTTTTCCTAGGAACTTTTTCCCAAGTACTGAAACATTACAAAATTTTAAGTATTATGACATAGGTATAAGATACCTTAATGTATATATGATTTAAAACTTGGTAGAACAATAATTATTATTATGATTATTATATACCTAGGTATATTTATATAACTTATTTTACTAAACATTAAATAGAAATTTGTTTGTACATAAAACGGGGTACAAACCTCGATAAAAGTTGATATAGAAAAAAAAATATAAACACTACTGTGTCTTAGCGTTTGATAAAAATATAATAATATATAAAAAAAAAACATAATAATAATAATAATAAATAAATAAAATAAAAGGAAAAACATTTGAATTTTGGCAGTTAGCGTAAATTGGTGCAGATTGTCGGCATCGGCGGTACCTGGTGTATCATTTTCATTACGCCAATTGTGCGTTTTCGAGGGACCCGACGAATCTAGTGCACGCTTTTTTCCATTTGCATTGCGTACACCACTTCTCTCGGTGTTCCATGCCGTATACTTTGCGACACTTTTTCGTTTCACCACGCGCTTTTCTCATAGGGCTACTCGGGAACCTTGTTCCACCCAAATTCTGATACATCATTTTGATCTGTTTCTGTGGGAAAAAAATAAACATTAAAACATTAAACTACCTATATAAAATTGTATTTAGATACATATAATAAAACATGCATATCGGTGATCCATTTAACGTAAGACACTCATTATTTCAGAATACACTAACGTTTTTGAAAATATTTTAAAATATCACCACAAATAACATTCTAACGTTATTATTTTTATTTTTTGGAATGTTCCGATGTGGTGATGTATAAAATAAAATTTTGTACAAGAAGTTTATGATTAATAAGTATTTAAAGTTATGTAATTAAAATTTTAATATTTTTATATTTTAATTTACAACTAAATAACTTCTTGTCCGAAATTTGATTTTTATATAGGTTTTACTATTTTAGGAATTACTTTAAATAATATTCCACTTGGGAATATGAAGTAAAAATTTATGTTATCATTCAAAAGATTTAAAAACTTCAAAATTATAATTTTACCAAAAAATTGTTTTGTAACGACTTAAAATTATGTAAAAATGTTATTAATGTCAGAGATTTCTGAAATATTAAGTGTCTTTAGTAGATACACGCGAATTCAAAACTTTTAATGAAATAAATGTAGTTTAGAAGCTAGTAACAATTGTGTTGTGTAATCGGAATTTATTGGGAATTTTAATTGTAATAATTATTGTGGTCATAAAATCACTCAAGGTTTAATTTTTTCATATTATACTTTTTTAGAGTAAAAAAAAAAATAAATGTAATGTACAAATCCTACTCTTGTTAAATAAACATTATTATCTCACTATATAATAGTGATAAGTTGTTAATAATTTATACTAAATAAATAAAAAAATGTACAAGACCGCAACTTTGATTGCATTGTGGTTTTTAACGACTTTAAATAAATATATTAAAAGAAAGAAATTTAATTTTTCAAAGGATTTTTTTTTAACTTGTGTTTTTTCCCCAAAAATCGTACATTACGCACCTGTCCGTTAAGAGATGCGAACGGCCAGTTGACAGCAGTGTTGCCAGACGTGCTGGGTATGTTCATCGGGCAAGCGCTTCCCGGACGAGGTATGATCAGCGTTTTCTGGTATTCAGGATCTATATTTAATGAAGACAAACCAAAAACAAAACAAAAATTACGGTTAATAACATTTCACAAATCAAACAGCGCACACGCGAAAAATTTATAATAATACGAATCGTACAAATAATGATCATCTTATTGGGCGCGCATCCTTTACCTTCGTGCGGTGGACGGGCCATATCCCGGTGCGATAGCGTGGGCGGCGATGAAGCTGCGCCAAGTTCCACTTCTGTGTAATAGAATTCCTCTTCGTGGTCATCAATCGAATCATTAGTGAAATCATCCGAAAGAGATTTGTCAAGCCTTGGTCTGAAAAATGCAAAGCAACAATTAATATACACATTAATTTATTAAAATGATAGATATATTTTATAAATTTAAAATACATGAAACAAAAAAAAAAAATGTATTCTTCTTCGTTTATCTTTATCATAAAAAGTAACCTCCAACCCCCGACTACGTCATCGGCAATCCCGAGGTCAATATTTGAATTGAATTAATATGCACAACGATAATATTAGATATATATTATAAATATATTATTATTTTAGTTTTTTACTCCGCAGCGCCCTCGTTATATTGTTTAAAGGCGAGGACATCAGCGGTCGTATAGTGCAATAATAATTTAATAATAATATCTAACACTAACGTCTCGCGCATGCTAATATAGTTGCAGTTGCAATATAATTATAGCAGCTGCATACATATATAAAAAATAGTATTATATTAATAATTGCACTACTTGCAGCACGCTTACCCAAGGTGATTCTGACGGACGTGTAATTCTATGGAAGCCACAGTGGTAGTGATCATAACGCATCCGGGCCAAGTGCATTGAAAAACTGTACGACAATCCGACTGCAACATAAAAATAAGAAAAATTCGATTATACCATCATAAAATTATTATTTTTATTGTATTCATTCGTCCAACGTTCTACGTAACAAAGAGAGTATAACAAAAGTTGGTAACGAATAAAATTCAGCGAGAATAACGAAGACAATAATTATTATTACACGTATAATTATTATACTTAATAAACGGACAATGCCATTATATAAGTTATATGACATTTAGTACAAACAAAATATTTCTAGGTCATTCAAGAGATTAAATTGTTCTCCGATGTATTTATAATAATTAATAAGTAATGAGAGCATATCCGTCGGTATTCATTACATTATTTTCTAAACCGAAAAAATAATCACGAGAACTAAAAGCAGAAATATGTAACAAGACGGCTATTACAATTTAATAATATAATACAACCGTCGCAGGCGAACCACAATATGAAATTAGGAACAAATATATTGATAAATAACCTGATCGGAAGATGTTATTGATTTATATTAGATTTAATTTATCGTGACAAGTGACAACAATGTATAATAGGGTGACCTAACGTCACGTCTATACAACGGAATTGTTCCGTTTTAATCCCGTTATTTTCATATTATTTTATATGCGTACAAAATACAAAACAATATTTAAATAGTTTTATATTGAATTATTTAATATACAGTTTTTTAGTTTATAGTCATCAAGTTATTTATAAACAACAGCTTTTGTACGAGCGTCGAGTGTCAATGAACAAATGTCAGCAATATAAGCATGATAAAAATATTGATGTATATAGAATGTAATTTAGAACCCTTATGAACGCCGCCCTTTCCAACAACTCACGTTGTTTAACATGCAAGAATTATCTTAAAAATATAAAAGTTATTTAACAATTTTTAGGGCAATATTTTTTTTTTAAGTATAAAGTCAAAATTATTTATTCTGTTTTTGTTTTTTTTTTTTTATAAAAATGGCGCTCACCCTAATAATAGTAGGTACTAGTTTTAATATAATATTTTACTATGTATTAGCATGTTGATGTTGTTTATTGTTCACTTGAAGTATATTGTATAGTTTAAGCATTTATGTGATTATTATTTGAATGTACATAATATATGTATTATAAACGCCATTAACAACGGTTAAAAATATATAATGTATAATCGCATATATTATAATAGTTGTTCAGTGGTCCGCACGTAAGTACACCAACACTACTGCACCAGTGCACAAAATATTTCTGCAGTTAAATTGCCGTGCGTCACAATGCAAGTGGGCAGTGGCTGACAGTTGTATTTTCAGAATCGCAACAAGAGTGGACGAAATGTAATAATAAAACAGAGATAATTTTAAGTAATTTGATAAATTTATGAAACACGTAATTTTTTTTTATTATTATATTAAAGAATTATTTTCTTAATATTGAACATTTTGTAAATAATTATTTTACAATGTAAGTGCAAGTTATTATATTTTAATATTTAGTAAAATTATAAAATCGTGAGTGTGTTTAAACACAACTCTCTCTATAATATGTATATAGACCGATATTATATACAAGACACAGAAGTCGTTTAGAAAATTTATTCGAAATGTAAGTATATAAACATTATACATTTTATTTATATATTAATATAACTCGTCGATGGAACGCATCAATATATAATATTGACATTTAACGGTCACGAACAAATTATGGAGTTTAGAAGCAGCAATACTCTGTGTCACTATACTTAAACAAGTACATTTCTGTTTAAATAATTCAAACAAAAATAAGAAGATGGTATGATATTATTACATATAGTTAATGGTGGTGGCTGTTATTTTTAGGTTATGCTGATATGGAACAATCGATGACGATGATGACATATAAATACCATCCGACAGCCTTTACCAAAAGGCCAATTGTGTGATAAATATAATCTAAAATACTTGGACAAGAATCAATAATAATCGTTATACCGCTTCGTGAGAACCATTTTCAGTGCCAATGTATCATCATTTTAAATATTATAAAAGCATTAAGGTCATTACCGAGCAACATACAATAGCGTGTAACAATAATAAGTCGGTTCAAAACTACATAACGCGAAAAACTGGGTTAAAAATGTGGCCCCGAGTTATTAAATAATTTTATCGAAAACTTTTCGAAACGCGCGACGAGAGTACCTACTAGTGAGAGTCACGATTGTCGAAGACGGTAGCTCTGTATGCGATAAAATAACGACATAATCGTAGCGAGTACGAAAATCGCAAAGAAAACAAACTGCAATCTATACGTCTTTACGCATAAAATGTAAAAAAAAAAAACAAAAATGCATTTCCGACGACCTGCATCGCGGGTACTGCAACAGTACATCATATAATATTATAATATACTATTGCAGAACGACGCATCATCACTGCAGCAGTGAGACAATAATATTATAATATTGAACATCATCATCATCATCATCATGAACGTATAAACTGGAAACGTTCTGGGCACGGCAATAGCGGTCAAGTGCGGGGGAAAAACCGCAGTCGTCGGCAGCTGCTGCAACGACCGCGGCGAGAATATATGCGTTTCGTAACGCAGCGTGGGCAATAATATTATAATATTTTAAAATAATCTTATATCATGATAATATCGTCGCGTCCGAGCGGGATGCAATAATAATAATATTGTATGCGAATGGCGATGACGCGATGATAAGCGACGTATGGGTATGCGCGCACGACAATGACGGATCGGCGAAGGGACGCCCGCGAAATGAGGCCGGTGCAGCGGCTGAAACCGTGTGTGTGTGTGTGTGTGTCCACATGGAAATGGGTCAGGTCGCGCGAGCGGGGCCGCGGCGCGCGCGTATAATATTATGTTATCCGCTGGGAATGGTCCGGGGAAAAACGAGGTCAGTAGGCACGGTTTTCTGGCGCGCTGGGAACGACGACGACGACGATGACGAATAAAATTGGATCGATGAGCGCCCGCGCGATGGCGGCGATGACAGAACGGGACGGGACGCGGAGCCGAGGAACGCGGTACCCACGTGTCGGTTAGCGAGCGCGTGCACGCCGGCCCGCTGCCGCCGGCGTTGTCACAAGCACCGCGCGCGCGCGCGCGCACACACACACACACATTCCGGTGTAATATAACAACGCATTACACACTGACGGTCTCGCGCGCGCGCGCTTGTGTGTGTGTGTGCGGCCGGAAAGCTGCCGACTTTAGCGCGCGCCCCCGCGATAACAAACCGCGGGCGCCGCCGCTGCATCGTCGTCCTTTGTTGCCGTATCGATCTCGGGCCGGCCGGATCGGCGTCGGCGGCGAGTGGAATCGAATCGCGTGCGTACATCACAACAAAGCATCATCACACGACGAAAGTGTACACAGAGTGCCAGAGGCTTTGGAGGGGTGGCGGTTGGGTGGTGGGCGGTGGTGTTGATGTCGGCGGCGGGCGGCGGGTGGACCGTACCCCCTCTCATCGCGACTTTTGTAATCGGGTCAAATGATTAACCCGGTTAACGCGGTACGCGGCCGGGTGCCTGGAAAAACAAACCGAGCGCACCGGCGAAGTTTTCCTTTTCCTGTTTGCGCGCGATGCGCGTTCAATTATATTATTATGTCACGCCGAAATATTTATTTAAAAAAAAAATAATACGGAATGCGACGATAACCGTCGTGACACGAGATTACTCGTACGACAATAATATAATATAATATATATTATTATAATGTGACGATCGTATTTACATGCATATATTATAAATAGTATTATGTGTAATATTACGTTCTACGACGTATTCCTCCGCCACAACAACAACAACAACAACATCACTATAATATATTTCGACGGTCCGCGGGCTGATGCTATTCAAAACTAGGTCAGCTCGACCCAATTCCAGCGACCGGCAGAGGTTTACAACGCAAACAAACACACATTCGCGCACCCGAGCGAAGAGACCTAGTTTCTAGTCCCCACCACCATCGACCGGGCCCACCAGTCCATCGTATATACGCGATACGGGTTTGGCGATTCGGCTGCAATGGGACGCCCCCTCCCACCGAAAGTCTATCAATTACTACCGTATCCGCCGTCTGATGTAAATTATAATTACGTACACTTAAACTTATTAATAATATAATACAACGTTTGATTATTGCGCGCGAGAGAAAGAGAGAGAGAGGAAAACGCTGCAGCGGAGTGTGCATAATTATTATTACTACTATTTGGACTACGGATGCGGTTCCGCGATGGAGCGCGCGCGCGGTACGCGGACGAATACGACGCGTATTTTATTTTGGGCGATATAGAATGAATTACTGTTTTTATAATTTTATTGATATGCCGACGTTAGACACGAACAAAAAAAAAAATATATTAATAATAGCCAGTATCGGTAATAACAACGTTTAAACGGAAGCTTGACGCAAAATCATCAATCGCCATCGTTTCGGTCGATGCTTACATATTAAATAATATATACGTACGATTGCATACACGCGTCCGTGTGGGTATACATTACACAAATCGAAATCACTATATTAAATTATCGGTGCGAAAATAAATAAGTATAATATATCATTATTGTATATAGAAGAACTCTGGCCAAGGTGCGCGTGGGGGTCAAGGTGGCACGGAAATAGGCTAGCTCGAAATAGCAGCAGTAAGGAAAACAGTTTTCATATAATAATAATATACATTATAATTGTCGTTGGTCGGGAAATACGATTTATTTTTTGCACAGCGTATACTACAAAACTGTGTTTGCGTAATGCAATAAGTACCTACAATGTATACGGACAGGAGACCGCTGCCAACACTATTCATCAGACCCCACCTTCGCGACAAATAGACACGCGCAAACGTAACTCAAATTTTTACACTGCAGAACACGGTCTGCGAAACATTTTTAAGGTTTTGCCCGTCATTTAGAGACCTACCGATATTATTATGCAACAATCCTCCCGAGGTCCGTCCAAACTATTATTATATATGTATTTGCTATCCATCGTAATATATTATATTTTTAATTTTCCACAAACTTTTTAAGAGGATTATCATTAAATTATGTAACACTAAATTACTATTGACAGTATGTTGATGCTCCCATCACCATTTGGCATGAAATCTAACACAATGTGTAATAATATAATCGCGTCACAAGTGAAAATGTGGTCGAGTGTACGTTTTCGAACAATAGGCAAATATTATTTTCAACAATTTAAGCCACCATTTTTTTTTCGTTTTTTTTCTCCCATTATATATATACTATTAGGTACCTATTTTATTTTATCACAACAAATTTAGTCGATTTAACAGTTAAATCATACGACGGATCACTTCTATATTATTAATTTTAATCATACCTTGTTACCTATATTATCATTTATCACAAACATTGTGGTCAATCAAATTTATGTTAACCATTTTATGCAACGCCGAGAATATAAGATCCTTATATTTTTATAGAATTGACTAAACAGATCGATTTATGAAAAGCGCGCACTCATAATAATAATATCATGTAGTTTTAAATTTTTACCTCATAAACCGTATATTTGGAGAGCATTTTTAATGATTTCAAATATTCAATCTATTTTATATTGTACTTCATATTTTTACAACGGACGCGTTTTATGAAGAGAATGTCTTGCACATAATTGTGTTTAGGTGAATTATATAGGAGTATAAGTAGAGAGAGGAGAATAAAGTAACTTTCACTTTCGATTCGAAAGGTTGGAATGACAACTGTGCGCGGCATTGTTCATGGTAAACACTAGGACTAGACTAAAAGCTGCGAAGCAGACGACGACATTGGAAACGTGACCAAACGAATGAGAAAAAACGATGTAGGTTATACATCCTAATTTGTTTATCTTCACATATACCTACGATGTCTAAATTATTACATTAATTTGATGAAAAATACCAACGATGAAACTCACGACGAAAAAATCAATTTTGCTCCTCCGAATGAACAGTATACTATAAATGTAATGTGTGCGTGTTTGTTGTGTGCACTATATACATTTCGATCGAAAACGCAACGGCCGCCCACGCTCCACAACTGCCACCCATCAATGTATTATACTGCCACTTGGCCTACCCTACGGCCTACACGAATCTCTACTTACTCAAAGTAGGTATTCGAAGAACAGCAACGACATTCCACTCAGTTATCAAGAAATTTTTTACAGAAAATAATTACACGGCGACTTTGTTTAATTTCGATAATGTATTATACACAAATATGTGCGTATCGGTGCGTATATTAACATTATTTATTTTGTTATACACACACACACATAGTAACATGCGCGTCATATACTTATACGTCATAAATATAAATTTTATATAACAGGGTTACGAACCTTTGCGAGTCAACAATCAAAACCATTATATTCCAGTCGTCGTCGTCGACGACGCCGCCGCTGCTCTACACAGGGTCAAGGTTCATCGATCGGAAAAATCTAGCATTAGCACGCACAATGGACTTTGTAAACTCCTCCCTCTCACTCGTCATCATACCCAGTTTTAAAGTTTAGATTTAAACAACTGCGTAACAAATAAAATTCATATGACATCCATATATTCTTTTGGAGTTGTCAGTTACATGCGTACAATTTTATTATATTTATTTTAAAATAAATATCAGCAGACTCTCGATTTGCGATGATGAGCATTATTATTATCAGATTATACTATTATTAGACGACTTCAGGATGTTTACGACCTATTTTTACTCTTTTCGATTAATTTCCATATAATTCATATAATGCAAATCACACAATGCTACTTGTAAGTACTAAGTGCCAACTGTACTCGTGTAATATAAATATTGACCTCAAATGCAGAACAATATTTCTTAGTGTTTTATATGCCCGTAGTTCATGTTATATTATTTTATTGACGGTTTTTATAAGCAAAATCGTTTATGACTTATGTACGCGATCACTGCGCAGCCAAATCCAGAAGTTAGTGAATTATAAGCATAAAGCAGCAGCTGTAGAAGAAGTGTTGTAACGGTGGTTTTTTCACGATGTACCACTCCTCCGAATCCATGGCCTCTGCCAGCGTGCAGTTGGATGACATTGGCCCGAGGTCATTACCCCACAAACGAAGCACAGTATAATAATATTATAACATAATAATAATAATACGCAGTGTACAGTATAATAAACTCAAGATGTAAACACGAACGGGCGATCGAGAGTGAAGACTGAAGAGGAGGAAAAGGCGGGGAATGATACACTTGAGAAGAGGTAAAACGTAAAAAGTTATTAATAACATCGTCGTACTGATTTTGAGGTAATATACTAATATAATACACTACGCGAGTCGTATATCTACATTGTAAAACAAAAAAAAAAAAACTAAAACGCACGTTCGGGAGAGATAAGCCAAACAATAATTATTAATATTAATATACAATTTGTATATTATGCCAAACAATAATTACGCACGAGTAGCACAGTGCTGTATGTGTGAGTGCGCGCGTGTGTATGTGTACACACGTTTCGATGTGGATAGGTCGTCGTTTTAAACATTTTTAATTGGCGTAATTCTATATCGTATGTTAAAACTGTTAATCGTTATCTCTGGTGAATATAATATTATTATAATAACTATACACAATATAATATATCGCTATAATATTATGACAATACGGCATAAACCTACGAAAACATTTTCTGTTATTATTATTTATTGATCAACCTCCTTCCGAAATACCTACATAAAAACACCAACACTATACATTATAATTTATAATATTCTAATACCTATGTATAATTATACACTCCTCGCGTACCACACAAAACTGTTATCAACCATCGCAGTAATTTGTCGCACACGCTACATTATTTGTATACAAAAGAAATGCATAACTTATGCAATTATATACAACAATAACGGTTTTTTCTACTCGTTCGAGAATTTGTATTATTTGTATTATTATTCTTTTCACGACTGCCAAACGGACCAAGCCATCGAACGACATAACGTTGCAAATTTCTATTAGTCAATACACGATTGCTAAAGGTAGGTCGTTACGACTTAACACCAATAATGATGAGCGCATAATATTTAAAAATCACACGAAAATGAAACGAGTATTTAATCTATACGCAATCGAGGAGTTTGAAAATAACAAGATCGTTTACAAGGACATAAATTAAATTGCACAAGATTTTTTTTTCCGCATAGTATTTATAAGCTATATTTATTTATTTGTATTTATAAGCTGTTGACGATTTAACGCTAACAAAAAGGTGTACCCATAATGTATTGTATGTATAGTATGTTTTCTGTTGTTTCAAATTGTTTACGATTTTACTCTGGATAATTATAGTACAAACTAAAAGTAAAAAAAACAAAACATTTTATGCATTTTATGCTTTATGTTTTCATTAAATTTATTATATAATCACCTTTCATTTATTTATAAAAGCGGCTAGCGATAACCTTTTTCCAACTTTTAGTTTGGTTAGTTGTAATTTAGCTTTTTCACAGCTGGCATGTGTTATATTAAGTACATCTCTAATGGGATTTTTTTTTTCAATGTCATTAGGCAATCAATATAGTACTCATAAGACATAATTGCATAAAATAATAAAAATGGTAGCCGTCTGATATTACGTGAGCGCATCGACGGCGAGACGATAAAAAAACTATTAATATAAGAGTGAGAGACATTATAAATATATTATTTATACAAAAAGAACAATAATTAATAAACAAATCCTGGCTCATATTATTAAATAAAATGTTGCAATCGGCTAGTATGCGCGAGATCGCCTAAAAAGTACGTCTAATGAGTTTAGATTCAAATTCGTGAAAGTTGTGACACGCCATGCAACGCCATCAATAAATTATACTGAAAAACACACATATCGTCATATCGATTGGCCTTGTGGTAATTTAAGCGATAATGGTTAATATACAACATCAGGTTTTCGAATACCGTTCCAACCACATAATTGTGTAACAACATTATTGTTATTTAGTAAAACAATAGTCAAACTTTGATAATAATATATTATAAGAACAAAATTGTCTCCGCCGTTCTTAATAGTATTTTCTTTGTTAATAATCATTATCCAGACATACATATTTTATTTTATCATCATTCATCGATAAATTATAATAGTTCTCCGAGCGTTTCAATATGTATATACAAAATATTATGTAGTGTAAATAAATCACTAATCAGTGTAGTTAAGCACATGCTAACATCAACACATCGTTATAATCATCTTATATAAACCGATAGCAATATGCAGAATACACAGTGTAACAATAATATATAAGATAACGTTTATACAAGATTCAAAGTGAACATTGTTTGTAGAGCAGCTCGGTCGGACGTGTTGCCGGAATTGATACAGTTAATAAACTATTATTCTAAACATACAAACATTAAACAGGCGGGTTATTTATAAACACATAGTCGTATATTAGCGGTAACTCGGATCATTTAACCAATGACAAAAAAAAATATATATATAAACGTGCCAAAAACAAAACCGATTTCCTGATGTGTTTTGATTCGTATTTGACTACGGCGACAGCCCAACGCTGCCCGTTGGCAATAGATTGTAGAAAACATTTCCGACGTCGGGTCTCATGAAATATTTCGATTTTCGATCAAATTATATACTGCCCACAAACGTGCGGGCGGTAGGACGATAAGTAGGGGTCGATTAGGTAACTGAAATTAC
Organism: Aphis gossypii; assembly: GCF_020184175.1. Classification (NCBI taxonomy): domain Eukaryota; kingdom Metazoa; phylum Arthropoda; class Insecta; order Hemiptera; family Aphididae; genus Aphis; species Aphis gossypii. The sequence continues at coordinate 38,623,268 of NC_065532.1, forward strand.
ACGAATTTATACATTACAATGGAACGATAAAATCTTTTCGTCGTCGACAAAAAATGACTTAGAGCAAACCGCGTTTTGAAGAATGGATAAAAAAACACGTCTGTCCCGCGTGAGACCGCCCGCAGACAAAAGGTTTGAACACCAGTTGTATACATAAAACGTCACCGATTTCGGACGACGTACATTGTACGCCTTCCTCTTATCGGGGGAAAAAAAAAATCCCTCGTCTGTAAATCTACTGCGTCGCAATACGCTCGCGGAGCGGATCCCTCTTATTTTCGGATTACACATATATATATAATATACGCCGTATGATAATGAGAACGCACGACCGGGTGCAGTGCACCCTTCACGGTCCGCGTACAATCGATAAGACGACCCCGAGAGGAACGCAATACGGCCCGGTATGCTGCTATTCAGTGAAAATATAAATAATACGATATTATTATACATTGTGTGCAAGTGCAATGCGAGTAATGATAACAATAACACTGTATTACGTATAATATAATATTATATTATGTTATATTATTATTATGTGACCCGAAAGACGCGTTAAGTGTACCGAAGAAAACGTATACGTTAACAGGATTTGAATTCGAAGAAAGAAAACGCTACACCTGCACGGGATAGGCGATGGAAGGAAATCGAAACGAGAAATCGTATATACGTGAAATTATAGGACCGTCGACGGGGGAAAGGATACTGAGAAAACGACGGACGGGCCGACGGCGTACAGAAATACGACGCCGAGAGAACCCAACAAACGACCGCGACGAGTACCTATAAGCCGCGCTCAACCATTCGTCGAACGGGTTCGTAAGACGGCACAATAATAACGTAATATTATATAAATATCGCGTCGTGTTTGTCGGCGGCGACGGCGGCAGCGACAGGGGTGCGCTCGAGAGTGCGTTACACCCGGGACGAACGACGCGTCCTTGAGCAACCGGTGGGAAGAAGAGGTCACCGGACTCTGGTATACCGCCGCAGACACGGTTCTTACCCCAACGGTACGCGCACGCGCACGACGGCCCGTGTCCGTGTAATGACCGGTTAATGGTGGTAGTGCCCCAACGGTCGTCGTCGTCAAAACATTATATCATTACAATAATAATAATGGTCGTAATAATAATTGTCGCGATAATGATTGTTGTGCTACAAAAACAATAATAATAATTGTCACAACTACTGTCGACCAGTTGTACACGTAAGTCGTCGTGTGTATGACACACGATGTCGTTTCGTGTTGTAACTACTCTCTCTCCGTATCACCCCGTTTATCGGACGTGAGATATTATTATATGTTCGCCGTTCGTTTCCGTATATATTCGCGTCCGACACACGGAAAGAAACCGTACATAATAATATTATTGATAATGATGGCAATAATAACAAAATAATAATAATAAAAAAAAATAATAATAACAATAATACGGTATTGTGCGAAACGGATATTATAATAGTATTATATTTTGAGAGTAGATATATAGAATAGATGGTGAAAATAAAAATATAAACAACACGCACAAGGGGGCGGCGGCGTCAGCGTTCTGGGAGGGGGAAAGAGCGAGCACAGTCATCGGCGGCTCGGGGTCGCCGAACTCTACGGTGTATCCCGGTGTTGCATCGGCCTCTCTAGATATTGCGTTCAATCCCTACAACAACGTTCTATGCACACACACACACACGTAGACACACAAGTTCAAGAAACTCCAGAGCCGCCGGCAACGACGGCGACAACGACGTCCACGAGGACAGGACACGACTCGTACGACGAGACCGCGAAGAACATTATTTATTATTATTATTATTATTATTATTGTTGTTGTTACACAATTTATGTAATATACACGCGCATATTATTATTATACGGATATTTATAGACGTTGAACGGGTCGACGAAAATAAAATCGTATTCGTTAAATTTGTGTGTATAAATATTACATATATATATACCCGTAGGTATGACGAGTTGTGTGTATAGTGAATACGTGGACAAATAAATCGAATAATATACAACGCGACATTACGTTTCGAAGAACACTGTGTAAACGAACCATTTAAAAACGATATTAAATCGATTATTGGGTCGTTAGGTTTTGCTTTCTACACATGTAACACCGTGTACGAGGTATACGACCCTGGGACATTCACCTTCGCCTTAAAAAAAGTAATTAACACACGTCCGCAAGCCGAAGAGCCGCCGCCCCGCTAGTTTAGAGCTAAAATAAAGTAAACTATACGTTTAGACCAAATACTGAAATACACCAAACTATAGGAAAAAAGAATTAAAACGCTCGAAGGGCTATATTTTATTTGAAAACGATTGACCGAAATGTTTAATTTGAGAATTTTCGTTGTTGGAAATCTATTTGCTTGGAAACGTACTTAGTTTCAAAAGTATTTACTCAAAAACATATAGGCAGTAGGTAGGTTTGAAAATAAAACCGTTGGTAAATATTAATATTTGGAATCGTATTTATTTGAAACGTATTTTCGTAAGAATAGTATTAGCTTAAAAACATATTTACTCCGAAAGATATTTTATTCGCAACCGTACACAGTAAATCCATAATAAACATTTCCAACGAAATATTCTCCATAAAAATAAGTTTTTGAGTAAACACAATTGCGGCATAATATATTTTATAATGGATTACGATTTCAAACTCCGAATAATGATGCGAATTCAATTAAAATACGATTCCGACAATATATTTTTTCCAATGGGATATATTTCGGCAATAACCGTTCCAATGGTAGGATTTTCCTAATTTTCATGCACGGCGTCATCCCCATTTCTCACTGCTGAGGGGTTGTCCGATCGTGGGCTTGAGATTTCAACGAATTACCACTGTTCGTCGTCGTGGTAGGAGCGATGGAAATTCCGTTATAGAATTGTATAGTATACATACTACGCATACACGCGATGATTTTCTTATTATTATTTTTTTTCAGTCTATTTGTATCATCGCGCCGGTGTTGTTAACCTCTAGGCAGCGAATTTTACGGTTTCGATATTTCAACCGGGCCGGAACAGCGCGTGAGGTGATTGCGGACGGCGTCGGCAGTGACCGGCTACCGCCGGCACTGCGTGGGCATATTATCAATTGCATATTATTTTTTATATTATTATCATTATATATAACGCTGGCTCGCTCACCAACGACGACGACGACGGCGACGACAACAACAACAACAACAACAACAAAAACAACAGCAACAGCAACAAAGACGACGACAAACGGTGCGCTTGCGCGTCAAGGCCTATGATGCGGGGTTTTCCCGACTTGGTCCGTCGGCCGGAGGAAAAGATGCGTTGTTTTTTTGCGTCGTAAATATTATTAATTTAGTGCCGGACCCGGTTCGCCAGCGGTCGGCCTACGGACGGCGGCGTGTAGAAGGTGACGACGAGGTAGGATGAGCGGGAGACGAGCGCGCGGGGGACACGTGTTCTTGAGTGCCGGCCGGCAATGATCGATACCGCGCATACGCAGCAGCACGCATCGCGCGAGTCCCGTTATTGTTATCTTTCCGCTCGTAACATTCGCACGTATATTTCAAACGCACCTAATGAATATTGTTATTGTTATTATTATTATTATCAATATCGACATAATCATAATCATGACCGTCGGGCGTAGGTGTGTACCGGTTCGTTTGTTTTCAAGATATTCGTAATCGATTTGCGGACGACAGTTTGGCGTAAACGATATTTGCCGATTTATTTTTCTACCGTCGACTCCCCCCCGTTTTGGGATCGGCGACGGTTTGACGGCGTTTCCGCCGCCGAGCGATTCTTTTTGTTGTATACATATCCCCCGAACGCGGAGAGGAGAAAACACGCCATTTTTCCTTTGTCACAACAAGTGCGAGTGCGCGCGCGCGAACGCTATTCCGCTCGCTCGCTCGGCCGCGCGTATACTTTATGGCCGCGTTGTTATGGTATTGCGACGCGGACCAGCGCGCACGCCCCGCGCCATCCACCCTCTTGTACACACGTGCTGGTCTTCGCTCCACGTGCACCGCGGACGGAACAAAGAACATTCCCGGGCGTGCGCAAAAGGGGCCCCTTATTATTCCTCCGTCGTGTCACCTCCGCCCCGCCGCCATAACACGATCAGTCGTTACCGAAACGACTTGCTCCTCCTCCTCCTTCTCATCCACCACAGCTGGTATATAAATTGAACAGTGACAGAGAACGAGAGGGAGAGAGAGAGCGACGCCATCGCGGTAATAACAGTAGTAGTAATGGTAATAATATACCAGTGCCGAACGGCGGCCGAGTAGGGGGACAGGGCGACGTCAACGTCCGTGGGCCACGTACGAGGGAAATGCATTGCGAGAAATTTCGCACGGATGACGCGCGCGCTACGGATGCGGCACGTGTCGCGCATTTCATTGCACTTTTTTACGCCAAGGCCGTTTTGGCGTCCTTTGTTAAAGCGCGGTGCGACCGGTTCTCCGACATAATATTGTTGCTGTTGTGTCCGTATAAATCCAATGCGATGGCCAGCACAAACAGGATATAATGACATTATACAGCCGGCGACTATAATATATTGTATATTAGAAATTCCAGTACGGTAAACAACGAACCAGAGTATGCCCATTGGCCATTATAATGTTATCATCATAGAAAACACGAATTCGTTAAGAAAAAAATAGTGTTGAATGTATATACTGTATAATATGTTTTATTATGAATAAGTGTGTCACGATGGTTGGAACGCGATTTTTGACACAGTTCTTACTACAGCGAAACATCGCATAGCGGGATAACTGCAGTGATGGGAACGTATATATGTGTAATGAAACGAATCGAACTTTTAGACTTGGAGTCACCGCAAAAATAATCACTCTCGACATACCATAATCGCGGTGTGGTGGTCGATGTGTGCAGTTTTTTAGATATATAATCGACAATCAGTAGATTGGGAGTAGAAAAGCGTGTAAAACGACCGACGACAATCGGGATTTTTGGGTGACCACTTGTTCCCGTTACGAAACCACTAGAATACATGTTTCGAAGGTCGATAGAATGTTTTTCATTGCAACGTAATTTTTTTTTTTTTGTTATGATACTAATATTAGATTATTTTGTTCCGTAAAAATTAGACGGGCTTGGATTATAAATGCGTACCACAAGCGTGAAAACATATATAATAATAATAATAAAGGCGTAATGCGCACGTGCAGCACCGTAAGCAGCAGCCAGTGCAGTTGCGAAAATTGCAAGGCCAAAGTTGCAACAAAAAGAAAAAAAAAATTACATGGAACCGACATTTCCAAGGACTCTATGACACGCGTTGCAGTATGCAATCTGACACTCCAGCGTCCCCTTCACCACCACTTCATTTACAGTCGAAGCACACACGCGCACAATAAATTATCTATTTTATTTTTATTATATTTATATTATATTTGCTCAGAGGTTTTCCAAAGAGGGAAGATAATGACGAGTTTAAAAAGAATTTTAAACTATTGTGCTGTAATTTGGAATCGTGAACAGCTGTTTTGGCTGGGGGAGCGTCACAAGACCAATGGAACAGATATTTAAAAAATAAAACCGGTCTTGTTAGGGTGGAATACCCAGACACAAAGCCAACTACCCCCAATCCCTCTATAGCGACCTGAAGATATAATTTATTAATACCTATTATTATTTTTGTAAAAGCGACTTGCAATATAGTTCGGCAGTGGAAAATATAAGTACAGTAACCATTTATAATACTTTTAAGTTTAAACCACGATTAAAGGCGGCTAGCGTGGCAAATTCCTGGACAAAATAGCTTTCGACCTACTGTTGTCCCGCGGCCTTGCATTGCACGTCACAATTTCCTTCTAAGTACAAATTTGTTTTTTGCCAACGTATAGTGTTCTTCGTGTATCAAAGAAAATACTATAATAATGCTGTACCTGCAGGGGATGCATATTGTAGAGTTTTGCGAACAAACCGAGTACGTACTTCAACGTATATTTCATATTTCCAAGTATTATGATACGCCTCTCTCGTTGTGGCCATTAAATTATGTACACGTTCGCATTCTTTTAACGAGCGATAGTAAACGTTAGAATATACCTCTCACTTTCTCCTTCAATTCGAATCCCAATTTTTATCAATCGACCGTATATCAAAATATTAATAAATATCAAGAGAAAAACTGATTTCTTCAACGGCTATAGGATGAAAGTTGTCGTTTCGAATGTTTGCCCAACGAATAATATATTATTATACATTTGTTTTGTTGCAACTGTTAGGGAGTAAACTAGTACCGAGTATGATGCATTAATTATATATTATATTATAGGACTGATGCATAGTTCTTATTTGTTCCAAGAATAGGTATTATTGACGGTTTTCCTCACTCATACGAGTGTATTACTTATATAATATTACTCAAGTAATTATTTATTTTGGAATAATTATTATATTAATATCTATTTACGTTTTAAAAGATATACAGAATATGGTTGTGGACTTGACAAACGAATGCCGTAGGTAAATTGCATCAAAAATAAAACTTAATTTAATGTTAATGATACTATATAGGTATCAATAATAATAGGTACATCAAAATATGAATTGGTTATATTTGAACTGCGGTCTATAACACATTATTATCTAATTAAATAAGTTAATTCTTATTTGTATATACAAGACAATCAATAATGTTTAACATAAAATATATTATATACAAACACTAACGATTATTATTAATAAATAGCTACTTGCTGTTATTTCAATACGAAAAAGTATAAATAATAAATGTATGTACTAAGTGAGAAATATTTTTAAAAGATACGATAGTATTTATAAGATTCACAAACTAAATACCGGCTTATGGTTTTTATTTGAGTAGAAAAAGTTATTCATATTGTCAAATTGATTAAATGTTTAACTTTAATTATTTATCCTAATACGGCGTTTATTTAAAAAAATTACATTTATTTGCCTTCAGGCAATGATTTATGATTGCGTTAGTGTAGTGTAGGGGTGGGTAAACAGTCCACGAGAGAATAAAGTTAACAAATTAAAATTGTCGTCACGGCTTGTAGCGCTCAACTGCAAATTGTAGTATAGATATCTATTACTAACGGATCAGCGCACTTTCGGGAAAAAAAATCTACAGCACTACCGTAATTATTATTATTATGTACCTACACCTAGAAAACTCTAGCTATTGAATACAAAATAATTAAATAAAATAATACCTACACTAATACCAAAATCAGCATGCGAATAAAAAACAAAGAGCGGTTTTTTAACAAGCTGACAGGGGCGTATCCGTTTTATTAGTTTTATATTTCACATATTATCTCTTTGCGTTCAAATTAACGTAATGTTAATATAATAGTACATACAATAACATAAACATATTCAGGCACATTTTAGAAAGGAGGAAATATATAATGATGGTCCGCGCGTGTATATACGGATGGACGATGATGGCTATCGGAGCAATTATTCTAAACATACATCGTAATATACCGAGCACAATCATATTGACGTGAAATTTAATTTTGACGGGCAATATAGAGAATTTTCTGTTTTCTCGACGAGGTCCGGAACACGTCATAATATAATACGAAAAACACTTTTGGTCTAAATTCTATATACCTGCATCGCTGACTTAAACACATTTGCATATAATTCTCAATGCAAATACACACCTTTTGTCGACTATTGTACATACTATGCGCAATCACTGATAACAACAGTTATTTATAGTTATTATACCACGATCAAATATTAACGAATATTATAAACGATTTTTTCAATACTTTAATTTTCAATTGAAATATGATAATAGTATGTGAAATACCACAATTGAACCGTTGAACTCGCCCAAACAATAATTTTCAACTTCATTATAATATAATATATAAGACGTAGAATATGCTAATAATTATTATCATAGTATAACATGTACTACTGACCTTCTTTCGCTTGGGCACGTCTTCGAAATCGTCGTCGGTCAGACCGATTCCCTCGTCGACGACCGACGGTAGGCCGCGTCCACTCCAAGCAGCCGAGGAGCTGGACTCGCTGAGCGGTGGTGACGGCGAGCTACGACATGAAAAAGCTCCTTCGCTGGATGTGGACGGACTGGTGGACAGTGACTCGGGTTGTTGGCAGCGCGTAATGCGTCCTGTGCATAATATACAAAATACAATTATTGTTTTATAAATTATAATTTAAAAAAAAAGGAACGTGAAAATATCAAAAATAGCACTCTCGGCGCGTCATAAATGCCGAAGATAATAATATTATAATCACACCGCCGGTCGGAATGGCAAAACCTGGGAGAGGAGGTGCGAGCGCAAGAAAATTCGCAGAGACCGAGCGCGCGGGACGGGCGGGTGCTCGCGGGCCCCTACGCAAACGCCAGCCGTTGCCGCCCGAAAATAAACTCGTAGGCGGCCGTGACGTGACGTCATTGAATGACGCTCTCGTACCGGTAACGCGGGGGCGGCAGTTACTGCTGCTGTCGTCAGGTGGTAAATCGTCGTAAACGGTTGGAGCGAGTTAAATAATAAATAATAATGATAAAAAACATGACGTATAGGTAAACGTTATTATTAATACCCGTGTGTTTATGCAATTGTGCGTAAGTGCGTGTGCGTAAGTCGTTTCACACGTACGATTCGTCCTTGTGTGAGCATGAACGTGAATTTCATTGTTTTTTTTTTTTTATTGATATTTTTTGTTTTTAAGCCTTCTTAATTTTTGAACAATCAAAATTTGTTTGATATTTCTCTAACGATAGTTATTGTGTGTATTAAATGTTTAATCGAACTGCACGCATTTCGTACGTGATGATGAACGTCAACCGCGTATAACGTGATTATAATATTATGTACTGTACGAATATTAATATGAAAAACAATAAAAAAAACGACGTCGACAACAACGAAAACACATGCAATTGTCGATTTCCGGATTAAAATCCACAAACTTGGAATAATCCGCTAAAACGTTTCACGCGATGGCGATGCCCGTGTATAAATATCTGAATAATTGCATATAGGTCATAATTGAGATAACGGTCGAACGATCGAGTAGTGAATACAAAATGTTATACCTATTTTTATTGGACAAGTCCTAACACGATCAAACTAATCTCATTATAGTATTATAATATTGAGTTTATGAGCTGCAGTTATATTAATAAGTATAGAAATAATGCATGAGGCGATAATGCAGTAAATACGTGTAAATATTGGCTGTTAGTGCAATATTTAATAAGCACGTGCAGTGTAGTGATGAGAATCGACTGCAGATAACAAAATGGTTCGTCAAGACACAACGTCGTATACTTTACCTACCTTAAGAGTTATACACGCAATTACATTGTTATCTCGTCAATTAATATTGAATACTATATAATCCAACCTCGAATCTTTATAGATGACGACTGCTAATCGAATTAAAAAATGAAAAATATTAACTGCAAATAATAATAACGGATTAATACCAAACTACGTTTCGAATGTTGTTCGGGATAATGACATAATGTATATCATACATTATATAATCTAATTACACTGACGCTATAGGTAATGTGAATTCGATTTTGTCTATAAAATGTATACTTCTTAAGCTCATATTATTATATTTTCTCTCGATGATCAATCACGAACACGGTTTTTAAAAGATGACGAGAGCGCGGAGCAGAGAGATTATCAACCGGGTTCTATGCACAAATCCTCTGTTACCCGTGCTCACGGAAATAAAGTATGCACCGTAATATTTTACTGTAGGTAAGTATACCATTTTAGGTCGTGAAAACGCAATTTGCGAGATAGAAAAAAATTAAAAGTGCATTGCGCAACGTCATCGCGTACCTCTGTATACGAACATTGTGCACGGGTGTGGGGACAAGGCATACTATAGATAGTTATACAACACTGTTTCTGTTTCCTCCGACGCGTAAGACCAAAGCTGCACGCGCTCGCGTCTTGAGATCGTATTATATAACAACGACCGTGTAATTCAAACCAGGTTTTTTGGACGAATTCTTCCTACCCGTCGTGTGTCATCGTTTCGCGCGCGCTTTGTCGTATGTTTGTAAAGCAATACCGGAGGAAACGGTGGATGCGTCACACACGCAGCACGTACACGCTCCACATATTTTCAACTATATATTTTAAATGACTCACACACACACACAATATAACAGGTACCTACGTAAACCCACAAGTCTGGAAACTATGATATTCGTAAGGTGGTTGGGGGGGAGGGCTCGCTAAGAATTTTATCATAATATTATTATAATTCAACGCGACGCGTATGTGCAGCGCATAACATACACGTCTGCCGTTTCGGCGAATGTTATGTGTCACGCGCGCCGGCCGGCGCGACACAGTTTCCGAACGCGGCCCGTCCTTGTCACGTCCAATGTCGGGCGTTTCGCGCTGCTCGCGCGCGTCTGGGCGAGGCGGGGTGGCCCGGTGCAGCAGGAGCGCGAGAGCGGGCGGTTACACCGCGGCGGGAGCGCGCGCTTCGCGTCCTTAACACTGCGTCCCGATTACGAAACGCCGTCGTATAAACGTGTATACCCAAGTGCGCGCGAGGCCTGCCGCCGCGGTGGTACAGCGCGCGCTGCATATAGAAAGCTGGCTTTTCACTTTTACCATTATCATATCTAGGCCACAGTTGGGCAACTCTCTACATAATAATAATAATAATAATAATAATAATATAAACGCGTTGGAGAATAATTATTATATTATTATTATATTGTTGTTGAGTAACGGGATGGCGACGGCTAAAAGCGGTGATAAGAGCTCCGCGCGCGCCAGATGGTGGCGGCGGCGGCGGCTCGACCGAACCCAGATCCGGCGATGGCGAACACTGGCCATTTTAAAAATAAAACGATGATCGACGAATAATGTATTTAAAAAATAATATAATAATATACGGTATCGATGGTGCGACGAAACGAAAACCGCAAACATACTACACGCGTGGACGTGTGCATGGGTCAAGTACTCGAGTGCTTTAATGGAAAAATCGATCGAGTGCGGTACACACGAAATTCGATAAATCTTAAAAACACTGATTTACGCGTCGGCTGCAAAATGTGTGAGTTGTAAAAAGTGCAGCGTGTGTGCGCGTGAACACGGCCGAGCCCGGTCGAGTTTTATACGCATCGCCGGCCGTTATAATTTATACACACACGACGGCGACCGGATCGTTTAATAATTAGACGCTCGGCCAAGTGCCCCGTTATATGCACACACATTACGTGTACTTAATACATAACATTATGATATCGGGCGACGGGCGTTGCAATTATTACAGTTTTCGCGTTCCACGCGTATACGTTAAACGCGGTTTTTCTTCGCTCATTGCTGCTGCAACACCACCCATATATTATGTATAGGTATATATTTATGCATATTATGTACTGTACGTATAGGAACAACGTTCACACCGTTGCAGCAGTGGTCAAATCGGAGGTCAACGCACTGCCGCCGGTTAAAGTACATATTATTATTATTTTTTTATAGGTATAGGTATGTGCCGCAGTAGTGCGGCGGTGTCAATGCACCGTAAAACGAAAAACAAAAACACGCACAAACCACAAAGGCATCCCTGTACATGTATACGTGATATATACATTGTATATAGTGGGCGGCCAACGAAACCGCGTTGATTGCATGTTGTAGCTTCCTGTGCGTAGGTAATACTGCAGCAGTATGTATCCACCATGTATATTATTTTAAATATGTATAGCCGGCGTGCCACCCTGTAATACCTGAAGCGCGGAGTCATTTGCCACGGTCACCTCTACTGCCGTGTGCAATAAGCGCGATAATATTGCCATTACACATGCATAATATTAAAATATTAAAATAATATTATTACGCGCCATCCTGTACATTGTATATATACGATGTATGGCATTACAACGGCCGTCGTTTTTAAAAACGATAATCAAGTAAATGAATATTTAGGTTTTTTTTTTGGACACGGCGATATTGTTGCATTGTGAAACCGTGGAGAAAGGACGTTGCAGAGCATGACTGAAAGTGAAATCCCGCGTATCGACTTCCCTCCATAACGTATACAATATAATATTATACATAAAAATATCACTCCTCCCCCTATTAATGCATATATATCACACGACTGAATTACTAGTTTATCGCTGTGCGCAATCGGCAACCCCCCGCTCCATAACCGGGTCGAGTTACCGACTGCGACCGTTTTACCGGAGATTTCCATTGGGTTTTCTCACGTCCCAGAACGCGCAAAAAATACAACAAACGGATTCTGGTGAAAGTGCCCGTATGATATTTAACGAGTAATGATACATGGAATCGAAAACAATAGCGATTTTATTTCGTACACAATTACGAAAAATATACCGATGCGTATGGTTGTTGCAAAAAAGTGCACTTAATTCAAATACTGACCTTGTATAGACGGCGAGTGGGGACTGCATGACAAACTCATCAACACCAAGGCCGCAGTGCACTCTGTCATTTCTTCCTCTTTTGGTTCATTATCGTCGTCTTCGTCTTTCATTTCCTCTTCACGGGATTCATCCTGATCTTGGCTACTACTGGGCCGACGTTTTCGGGACCTATAGATTTAAACACATGAAAAATGAAAATTTTTAATAATTATGCAGTTGCAGTACTAAGCTCTATTCGTTAATAAATATTGTAAAATAGAGTAAATCAACGAAAATTCTTCAATCTTCAATAACAACTACATTTGGATTTAATTTTAAGACTTTAGCCTCTACCAGAATATGGTGGAAGGTCAGGGCAAACTACTGGATTCACACCTGGTATACAAATTCTATTTTTAAACATCAAGGATGACGGAACTAGGTAACAAGTGAGGGTTTATTTTAATTCTAATTATTACTATCAAGGTTTAAATTTAAATCAATATATTAAATATTATTAAAAATATATTTATTAGCTATCTACTGTATCCTGAACTCTTCAGTATTATAAATCAAACTATTATGTCCTCTTTAATTCGAGCTCAGGTAATTTAATTTTCTAATTTTGATAAATTGTGTTGAGTATTTTTATTCTATATTCTAATTTTCGATATAGTATTACAAGTAATATAAATAATATTGTTTGATATACCAACCGGATTATCTGTACAGAAAAAAAAAACTAATAAAATGTTGATCGCCAACAACGTAATTTTATTCTTTTGCATTACATATGCAAATATGCAATCGATAAGTTTAATGCAAACAACAACTATGAGAACATATACACAAGCAAGCACATAAGTTATAATCATAACGTCCGTGCTGTGTACAGATATTACCATTGATCGATACACTGTACATAATATATATATTATGATATACATTATATGTAAATAAACCACCATTATTACGTAACTTATTGTAATGGCCGAGTGATTTTATTTGCGCAATTACTATCCGCAAATAGTAAGTTTTAATAGATATATATATATACTAATTAAATACACGCCGTGTGCCGGTCCCAAAGTGTTCCGGGATATATATATATTATATAATATAGAAAAAACCAATAACAATGCAACAATGTTAAACGAAGACAATTTTCTCAAATATCACCACGCCCGACGTGACTGAAAAAGCAATAAGTAGGCCAAAACTACAATAACAACCGTCAGCAGTTTGACTCTCATTCATGGTCGCTGGTGTAACCCACACTGGCACACTATTATATATGTACGTACATATTCTTTAAAAATCTTGTCGTGTTCGCACTCCATGCACCTGCGACGCCAACAACCTTGCGAAATCGTATTGAACTTGATTGTTTTTAATTCATGTACGTGTATGCATGCAGTGAAATAACCAGATTTCATAACACTGGTCATATAAAGGCCGCGACCTAGGGTACAGTTTATTTTTTCACTCAACATTGCGATTGGTATTTATATTTAAAAAAAAAATGTCTTTAAAATGATCTAAAATAATGATCGAATTTTATCTTCGCGTCACCGCTGAATACATATATTTAAGTTTATACTATATATGCAATAAATAAATTCGAATTATAGCATAAGTAAATATCTACAGGTAATTAAAACTTCGTTACATTTTTTTTTTGTACATATATTGTATGTGCAATTTATTTTTTTTTGTTGTTGTATAAAATAATTCGTCAACAAAACACACTGATCAATTATTGAATCGACTGGTACATTATTTAATGGACCACGGGCTACGACAAGGACGCGGACCTTTTACGATACGATGGCCTACCGTATACGGCATGTGTGAACCTATATAGAGTATATTTATGATGACATGATGTACTGTATAACGCTATATTTACTACAACGCTTTATATGAATATATATTTGCGACACAAGTACTGACAGTGCACCGGTTCTAAATGATTTACCGGCTTACAGCAATAGCACATCGGCAACATGGCAAGGTCGTCCGTATGTCAACCGACCTTGAATAAAAAAAAACCAGCTGATCCGAGGGCCGCTATTTCTTTTTATTATGTTTTTTTTCGTTACTGTACACCTCCTCTCCGTGTCACCAGTCACCGCCCAAAATATACGCATGTTTTAATAATCTAAAATACGGTTTTACGATGGAACACACAACAAGGTCTCCCGGACACAATTTGCATCATGCGAAGGGGGGGCCACCATTTAAAATATACAGAAGCGTGTACTATGTATACCTATTTGCAATCACAACATATTACGTCGCGTTTATATCGTTTGGGCGTATTCTATCATATCAATATACACTTACGCGGATTCTGTGAGATCGACGTGCAATCAATGTCGGAGAACGGGATATAATGTTTTAAACGAAAAATTATGCAGTCTTAGAACCGGAACTCTATCAATGCACATTTTATATACTAGTAACTCGCCCGTTCAAGTAAAAGCGAATATTAATAATATGCATATATGCGCCAAGTAACAGAGTATATCAAAAGCCGACTGGATGCGACGGAAACTAATTTGAAAACGTAAAATATTTTTCTTCGTCCCACGCACATCAAGATAAGAATTCAGTGAAGAAATAAATTTAAGACCAACAACCCGGCTGTATAACGAGAGAAATCACCGTGCCAAATACCGTCACTGCCTGCAGAGCAGATCGTTTTCATTTTCGTGTCACTCGCCCCTTCCTTTTGTGTTATCCTTTTTCACTCATATTAATATTATTATTATTGTAGCATATAACACATGTATAAATAATATCATACAACATACGAAAAATGATATATCAAATTCGTACGATAAGCCCACACATTTGCACGGTCTATCAAAACATTTTCATGTTTACATTTTATATTTACGACACTATATACTACTACTGGACTATTTTTATTATTATTCAATAAGGAAAAACAATTTTATTTTTTTATACTTGAATACCTAAAATATACTATCATACAACTGCTATACCATCAATAATTTTCTATTTATAATGAAAACTGATGCCTGATTAACAAATACGACACCGTGCCAAAATAGTAAATACTAAATAAGTGTAAATTCATCATGCCTCAAACGAGTGTCAGGGATCCTGGCACCTTTCGTTTATATGACCGACAGAACTCAGAAATGAAATATTGTACTCTATTACAATTATTATATTTAACGATATTTTCGGGCTATTGAACTGTTCTATTGTCTTCATCTAAACCTATATGTATATTTTTTATCTTGGCGTTATCTACGAATGTATTATGTTGTCCTCATTATAACGCGGCTATCGAACCATACAGAACCATAATAAACATATAAATGCCTAAAAGAACTTTATTTACTCAAGTCGTTAAGCCCTATTGTAATATTATCAACCAACCAAAGGTTAAAAGAAAAAAGAAGATATATATTGTATATATGTATCAAACCACAACGTAATATTAATACGAAAAATCAATTAAGAAATGATAATCTAGCTTATTTTTTACTAATAAAAACTTACCCGCTGATTTCAACAGCATTCTGAGAGGATGAACTACGTTTCCTGTCCGACATGTCTGCCAACCTAGCGAAATCTGTATCTTGGTCCATTAAACGAGCTGACTTCCTGGACTCTAACACGCGAACGTCATCCAATTTCTTTATTACTTCGATGGACCCCTATAAAAAAAAGGTTTAATATTGGTTAAAAAAATATTGCATTCAGGGAAGGTCGGGGGTGGCTATAATCAAAAACGCATCATTTTCTGGTAACCACCGGTGATTATGTACCACCTCACATTTAATTATCTTATAAAATAGTAGCAATGCTTTCACTCCGCCCGCGAGACCGGTTCGTTTCCTTGTGAAATCGGTGAAATGCATTCTTACACACACACCTAAGTCTCAAAGTTCATACACATGAAATAATTTTATTTTTCATAAAATTATAAGGAAGTAAAATGAGAAGTGTTTTCAGTGGCTGTTTATATTTAAACTCAAGGTTAGACATTTTTTTCATACTTGCTACTGGTTACCACAATGATGCAAATTACAAGAAAATGCACAAGTATGGTTTATGCGATTTTCCCTGGCCCGACTCGATGACCCGGATTGTAAATCAAGCCTGCGATATCGGTCGCGCACACGCCGCGGCAAAGTCAAGGTCAAGCACAACGCAATTGTGCATTATTGTTTGTTAAATATATATATATGTATATATATTAATAAATAATAATAATAATCACATAAATATATAGTACCTTCTAATCGGTTAATCATAATAAAATAGTAAATATGCACATAGTTTATTGCTCAAGTTTCGATAACGTGCGCTATCTATAAACTTTTCCCACCTCTGTAAACTAGGCATCCCCGCGTATGAGCTAATTGTGGTTATGAGTTTTAAGCCACCAAGCGGTGCACAGGAGCGTGTTGCGGAGGCGTTGTGAGGGGGGATGGGTTTGACGCAATTACGATGTCCTTTCGCCAAATCGTTGCAACGGAATGTCGCGCACCGCTCGCGTACATTAGGAGAAAGGTATATTTTATTGTATATATTAAATTATTATTGTTATACGCACACCGCGACGTCAACTTGTGATGTAAAAATAATAATAATAATAAAAATTAGGTAGAAAGTAAGGAGCCTTAGGAGCCCCACCCCCCGTGCTGCATCCCGTTCACCCAACAGGTTTCAACTGCGCAGTGAACGGAACCCGCAGCGATCCGCGGACGGCACATTTAAATAAATATAAAATCATAAACATTATAATAATTATTATTTAAATAACATAATATTTCAACATTAGCTCGAGAAAAGTTTCCGGAACAAGTCACCTACACAAAATGACGAGAATAGGTACTATTTGGAATCTACGATTCTCGGAAAACCCGGTCATCCCGTTGTGGTCTTAAACTCGAAACGTTGACACGTCGTCAAAAACAACAGTTATGCTGCCGTAACCGGACGACGTCTGCGGGCGTCGAAGGGATTGAAAAACCGAAATTCCATAAACGGGGGGTTTCGACCGCGTTGAACAGCTGCTATACCACTTGCCAGCTGTGCGGGTACCACGGTAGAGAAAGAGATTCCTCGACCGTGTACGGTTCGACGCGTACCTACCTATCGGGTCCCGCCCGACGGATAACTTTGTATGAATATTTTAAAAAACGACAAACGCTGATCCCGACCGGCCGGCCTCGACGGTAGGTTGGCAACCGTGTCGCCCGCGCATAATATGCATATATCGTAACCGCCGCCAACCCGGTGAAATTGGCGTGCCTACGCGGAAAACTGCTGCGTATGCAGGCCACGAATGTTCCGGAGTTCCGCGTGCAGGACGTAACGACGCGTAGGATACGATATCGCAATAAGCCGACTCGGTCGTCACTCGTTAATAAGCACGGGACGCATTAAAATCGCACGGTCAGCCGTGCACCCGCGCCGGCCGGCAACAAGTACGACGGGCAGTGGTAGCGGGCCGGGGGGAGCGACCGAGACTGAAAGAAAACACATCCGTTTTGGCGCCAAACGACACGGCCCGTCTCGCCGCCCGTACGGCGCAAACCGCTAACGGCTCCACGAGTCGGATCGCTTCCACTCGGTAATACGATCGTACTTTACACCGCACACCTGCGTAAACGACTTTTTACGTCATCGCCGTGGGTATTGTGCAAAGTGGATGATGATTTACGTTTTAAAAATAGCATCACAAACACAATAAACAATATTTTAATATCCGTTATTTGCGTAGGTATACACTCACCTCGTGCCCGTGCGGCATGATGGAAACGCGCACTTCTTCCGTGTCCGGTCTGTGGACGACCACGTCACCGGATATCTCGCGACCGTTGAACGTGATGTACACCCTCTGACCGGCCATCAGTCGGAGGTCGGACAGCGTCTGGAAACCGGGGCCGACCAGCTCGGTGGCCCTGTACTCGCGCCGGCCGCCAGTCCCGTCGTCGAACCTAATCGAATATCCGGTCTCGGAACCGTCCGCGGCCGTCTTGACCGCGGCGATGATACCGGCACAAAGTTTGCCGTCGTCGCCGGACGGCGCGCAAACGCGCGTCCCTATTATGGACCGCTTGGCCAGCCGTTTACCGGCGCCAGCGATCAACCCGTTCCTTTGCCGCATCGGGATCGCGAACGAAGCGTCCAGCTTGGCGGTGTGGTACGACGTGATTAATCGATATCGGTTGTCGCGCTAACGCGCGATCTACAGAAACGGACGGGGAAAATTAAATACGAAAAAAGTACGTGTACCCGTGTCACTCTCGTCCCAACGTCAGTCGACACTCACCCCGCCGTCGTACCGGATCGCGAAATTGTAACAACACATTTTGATCGATCAGAAAAATATTAGAGAAAAAAAAACTATGTAAATAATAAATGTTATATATTAAAAGAGTAATTAATTTATATTTGCGATTTTAAAATAACACCGATTCGTTTCGTGAGAAAAACGATAAAGTTTTTGAGCGGCGATTTTTTTAAAATTGTTTTCGCGCGAATGTATTATATTTGCGAATTCGATTTCACACAGAACACACCCGGTCAACGGGGAAAACGACGACGACAACAATAATCAACAATCGGCGATTTAAGGCCGAAGTGCCAAACTGTCGAACAGCGAAGGACTACCGGCTTCGGCAAGGCGTAAAACGGAACTATGTACGTGGTTTGGCACAAATGTTCAACGCCACAGCTGACAATGCCGGTTGCCGGTATCCGCGCAGTGATACCAATTTACCGTACCCTATCGACCCGGTTTTGCGTTCCACAGTCGTTCTCTATTATTATTATTACGACGCGCATCCTGAATCCGCTTCTCGTTCACAAAGGAAATCAACACCGATTTTCTGACGTTTTTCCATGAAATATAAATTCGACATTTTTCTATTGTCCACAAGTCTGTATTGGCTTTTGATTCAGTCGCAAGCGCTACCGCAGCCGGCATAATATTACAAATATTACGCTTTCGGTTCACATATTAATGACGTCATCACTCTCTTATTAAAGAAGGCTTATTTTTTATTTGCGTCGTCATTGGTATTTCCAACAATAATAATAATAATTATTATGTATTGTACTATTTTTATGTAATACACTAATTTATTATGTATGTAAGTTACTAACGTACAACATAATAATAACAATATTACTGTTATATTATATAGGTGCATTATGTATAAAAATGCATTCTGCATAACACGTAATAATATAATATTTATATAGGTTGCAGGCGGGAGCATGACATATTAATAAATTATATATCTGAGAATAACACTTAAAGCCCCCTGGTTTATGCAAGGTAAACAATTGCACAATCGCACTGGATTGCCCTACCTATCGGCTATCAACAATGGATAATTAACCAATAAACAAACTACCACAACAATCTAAATAAAATCAAAAGAGCTTTACCTAGACTAAAAATATACTTACCAAAAAACATCTTTCTAGAAAATCAACTAGAAAATTAATAAAGAAAATATTAGATTGTGTTACGATACAATCGAATTTCTGTTATTGTACATTTTTAATTACCTATGTTATAATATTACTATATTTGGATCAAAATAATTATAATCCAATAATTAGTTACTTAAACAAATAGTTATGCTTAATTATAACTTTGCTTGAGAAATAATGCATGAGAAACAAGCAAAAATAATAAAAAGTTTGAATTTAGATTAATTTTTCAACGTACCTATTCAGTTACTGGTAGTAATATTACTATAGTATATTACTTTTTAACGTTTATATTCAATGTTGCAACTTACAATGCTACAATACCGAACATCACGCCATAATATAAAATATAAGAGAATGCATAATTTCATTAATTTTTGTGAAAAGTAAAAGGTTGTCAAGATAAAAAAAAACTTGTGTACTTAACATATTTTAAATAAAGTTGACTGGTTAAAAATGTTCACTATATACTATGATAAATTATGTTATATATTATTTAGGTCTCTTAAATGTTATTATCAGCTATATTGTGTGTATTTCTGTAGACCCTCATAATTATAAAATTATTCTCCTATTCAACAATTGAAACAATTTTTTAAAAATCTGATTCAATACAATATAATACACATCTATCATTATTTTTGTATGATTCTTTTATAAAAAAAAGGAAATCATTACAATTAAAAACTGTAAAATTAAATAATTATTTTAGCCTATACTCTGTACTAATCATTGTATTTAAAAAAAATTGTATTGTAATAAGAAAAAAAAACTATAAGTTATATATAATATAGTGATTTTTAAAAACTAAATATAAATAAAATAGAAAGAATAATTTTTAATAATAGACATACATTTGCATTTACGTATGATATGTAAATAAAATAAAATGTTAATTCAATGAATATTTAATTTAAAACTCCACCTATAACGTAATAGCACTCCTCCAAACAGACTAATGCATCTATTTTATAATACAATAATATTTTAAAACATCCAAATCCTATACTTAAGTAGATAGGTTGATACACAAACTTAATAATTATTAAAATTTATCATGGTTAACCAAATTAAATCAAGTAAAAAATAAATACATGTAGATACGACGATAGATAATAATAAAAAGATACAACACGGTTTTCGCATTGACATTTGACAATAGCTGATAAAATAATGATTGATGTTTTTAATGTTTTGACTTTTGGCATTGCCATTAGTCTAGCATAATTTATCCTTGTTCATATAATGTAATAGAAAAAATAAAATAATCATCTCGCGATTCTTCTTTTCTGATATTTATCATGGTAGAATTATTCAACAGAAAAAAAAACGAAAAATAAACTAAAATAATATTTATTTTATTTTAGATATAGCCAATATAGTTTATGCTACTAATTTATTTCAACATTTACACCTCGGAAACAATCTAAATCTATGCTTTTAACGATTGTATTTTTGTAATGCGCTTTGAACCCGTAGTATAAGGTGTAATTAAGTCCCCACCCAAATTAAGGTGAAACCCAACAATACAATGTGGCTTTGAAAATAATTTTGTATTTTTTTTTTTTTTTGTCTTAAAGCTTTCCATCAACGACACGCAACCCATATATATCGTTATATTGCATCGACAATGCTCATTGTGTTACTGATTTTAAAAGCACTATACACATACAATATATTATTATACATGATATTACACGGTTCGCGTAACAAACATTCTAAGGCTATTACCTATTGGTATAGTGTTAGATTTTGCTGGAAAAATTCTCATTTGGAATCTCGTTTACCCCGCATCGAACAAAAACAGAGTAATTTTATACATTTTATAGAAACATTGCTGTGTCTTAGTGTTTGAACAACAGATTTGTACACAACAGGTCTAACGCGCACGTAGAATTATATTATTTTTGCAATAATATAAGTAACAATTATATGTAATTAACACGCAAAATACAACGATCCAAGAATAAGCCATTAAGAGATATCGTTATAAAATTTTGTCATTTCTTTTATGTCTAATAAAAATCATTTTTTTAATAATGATGCAACCTTTGGTAAGCGGTAAACGTCAGTATAGGTACACAGATTAGTTCAAGCTCACGCAACAATACGGTATATACGGTATCTGTACGATATATTTTAATACACACTGTGGTCGTCACTGCGTCCAACACGTTTTCATTGGATCCGCGATATATTATATTATTATGTCTACACAAACACAATAATAATATATTTTTTACATAATACTTATAGCGTGAGCGAAGAAACTTGAATGTTAGAATATTTTGCGCAGTAGTTTGTTTTGTTTTGATTTTTTGGGTACGTTATATGGTACCTACATCTCGTTATTAATTTATTGTTCGCATACATCGATCGCGTTTATTATCGTTCGATATTCGTACACGTAATAATGTATGATACATGTATGGGATATTGATGAATGCAGTATGCACATTGCATAATATGCATTTAATAAAAATAACTATCAGATTTTATAGGAAGGGAAGTTGGAGAGAATAACCTTCTCCGAGTCATTTTGAGTTCTAATTTAAATCTATAAAAGTATTTTAGTATTTAAAATTATGATCGCTGTGATGGTGATATAAAATTATGTGTACCGTTAAGGCGTTAACCTACGTATTACAATATTGTGAGAATAAAAGAGAATCATATACGTCTTCAAAGATATTTTTGTAATTATGTATTTATGTGTTTGATATCAACAAATATAATGTTTGTATATGATAAATACAAACCAATAATAATCTATAAAAATATTTAATTGATACGCAACAGTGAACAAACTTTGGATTTAAGGATGTTCAAAATGTTTTCTTCACGGTTATCTTTGATTCAATTATATTAATTTATAATAAAATATTTATAAATACCTATCGATATCGACACACAATCCGCGTACAATATATAAATTCGTTTTTACGTGTTTACTATATATGTACACTAAATAGTATTACATCTGTGTAGTATATTGTATATATATATATTATATATATATAATATAATGTGTATAAACATGCACACAGTGCCGAGCAACGTAATAGTAAATAGATGTAAGACCGAGCACCGGAATGACCCACTTTTCGCGGTCAGAGCGAGAGCAAAATGTCCGTCGTGACCGGGTTTTTATGTGATTTGCAAACGGGTCAAAAGAGCCACGGCAACGATAATATTATTTTTTAATATAATAATAATATATGGTAAACCGAGATGGGTCGTGTACATAAACGAAACAGACGAAGTACAAAAATGTACATTGTAAACTTTTAAGATTATTGTCGTTGGCAGAGAGTCGGTACCTATATAGAAAGTGAAAATGTCGTGTTCACTTTACCACAAAAGGCGACCATCGCCTTTTAAAACGGATCGCGGCATGACGTAGGTACATAATACAATTTATAATAGTATGTGTATCGTTATATATTGTGTGCAGCGAGAATTTTAACAATATAATGTTAAGCGGTAAATAACGACGCCAAAAATGTTGTTGCGCCGGTCGGTCGGTCGTGCGTTCGTATTATATTTTTCTCTATACACATATATTATTATGATGCGCGCTTCGCCGGCCGGCCGGCCCTCGATGGCAGCTCAGCTGACACGCGTAAACACAACTTTCAGCACGACCGGCAAACGCGGCCGGGCGCGAGGGGAGTCTGCGGTGACCTCGGTACCGTGTTTACATTGGTTGACCCACTTCGGCATCGACTCGGCGCGCGCACGGCGCACATACGGACTCGCGCGCACGCGCTTACCGCAGGTACGCCAGCCCGCGCGCCGATCCGCGCCGCACTGCCCACGTAAGCCGGCCGGCCGGCCGGTCTCTAGCGCGAAACGGTGGCGGCGTCGTCGTCGGCGGTTCGCACGGTGAAAACGTTGTGCAGCGCGCCTAATGTCGCCGACACGATAATTATTGTACACTATTATCGTGGCGCGCCGCCGCCGTGACGTAACCGACTTGGACGACGACGACGACGGCGACGACGCTCGGTACCACCGGCGAAAGTTTTTTTATCCATCATTTCGCTTACTGCGTAATATTTTTAGCGTCCCTACACCGCCGCCCCATGACCCTTACGCCGCTTGATCTGCGAACAGCCGCCATCGCGCTTCGCCAATATCCGCACGCGCGCGCGCTGTCGAGTTCTGCTGGCTCAACGTTGTCGCTGCTGCTTACGTTTCGCACGAATGGGCCACGCCGCCAACAAACATTCGCGTATTATTTTTATTACGCGTCGTTTTCCGTTGTTGTTTGTTTACGCGAGCCGCCGCCCGCCCTATGCGTTTCGACTGACTTTACCATAATGTGTAATGATGCCACACGGCAATAATAATATTATTATTACCGTGGTTGTGGTGCGTTACATTATTATATACCAAACTTGTTGTTATTAGTTATTATAATAATAAAATTATTATATTGTGACACTGTATTCGTCCGTTTATAAATATAGGTATATAATTGCAAAATAATATTCTAATACAATGAACTTTTCGACGAATTTGGTCACATCCTCCTTTGGTGTATCCTTCAGTATTATTATAATTGAATAATAATTGAGTGTTTACGTAATTCTTCCTCGAAAATAGAATTTTTTAATTAGGGTTTTTCGTTGATAAAAGGTACTTATTAGTCAAGGTATTACAGTAGTGGTACCTACATGAAGAAGTAAATTTATATTAAATAATAATAAATATTAAACATAAATAATTTCCTCATAAAAATAGTTTTTGAAAAACTGAACCCTAGCTGAGTTCGATATGTACGTGTATAATTAAATACCGGATTTATATCCATTTTAAATTATAAAATATTCACTTAAAAATTAAAATGTTTCAAATGTGCGCTAAAAAAGACAAAATATGCATAATATTTTGTAAATATTACAGCTGTTTATTTACCTATTGTAGAGTTATAAAAACAAAAAATTAATGAAGAAAAATGATTACCTATATCAATTAACTACAACATTATAAACAATATATTGTATGAATGTGATGAAAAATGTATATGATTTAATTGTTTTTCAACTAATAATAAGTAGCAATAATATTTTCCATAACGATGATTTGTATTCGCTTGTTATTGGTGCATATTTAAAATTCGAGAATATTACGAGGAAAAATTTTGGATAGAAGAACTCTTGAAGTTCTCGCTTTGATGTATTTTAGAAATTTCTTTTAAAATTAGCAAGCTTTTATGTTTATTAATAATATTAGTTTCAAAACATTTATTTTTAATTAATACACTATTTTTATTTTCAAAAAGAATATTAATAAAATTTGTAACTTTTTAAAACATTTATAATACATACATTCATAAGTAAGTAGTAAAACCAAAGTCTCGAGTTTTTAAATACTTTTAACAATAGTCGAAAAATGTATTTTAATATATTAAGTTAAATCGTTAATTATATTTTATTAAATAAGAATTTTTTTACTGTTGTTTTTAATGCTTATAACATAAGTTTTTTGTAGATTTTTAACAACATTATTAAAATGTTCGAAATTGTCTGCATAAAATATTGTGAATTATAACGAAGCATCCTGACGTATAATACTTGTATAATAAAATTAATAATTTAAATGTATAGGTAATTCGTAAAAACATGCGTTTTTTATGGAAATAATGCACTTGCACCCAAAATATATAAAATAAAAATTTACCATTTTATTTATTTATGTGTGATCGATAAAAATCCATTTATACTGCATGTAATTGCTTACAAAAATATTAATATGCCATACATGCAAAATCCTGTTTTTATATTATATTATAATATGTTATATAATCACCGCGTATTACAATGTTTATTATTTATTTAATATATAACACGTGTCCGTCCGCCGTCGTCCGACTTGTGTATAAGCAGGTACCTACAGTAAGTAGGTACAATATGCAATTATATTGTAATAACCAATATAAGCAATATGTGTGCATAATTATAGTGTCACCTATAGTTTTATAAACTACATAATACTATGTACTAAACTGTATAATTAAAATTTTCGTTCGATATTAAATTTGTTTTTTTAAATGGATTTTGGTAAGACCTGCGCTGATTATCTATACACGGTCCATTTACGTTTAATGTTTTTATCATAATATATTCAGTAGCAGTACTACTACAAACCAAATTAATTTGCAACTAATTTTCAGCATGTTTATGTTTCGTCATAAATCAAATGTATTTAGGTAATAACAGTAATAATTTGAAACTTATTAGAGTATTGACATTATACTTTCATAAAGAAATAATCTTATTCGGAAATTTCGTTGTAGGCGTGCCCGATTATCGGTAAATATAGTTATAAAATTGTACCTCGAGTACTTACTCAATAATATTTTCAAACGATATAAATTTTAAAAAGTGATTTTGTGCTTAAAATATTGTATTTGTTTAAAAAACTGTATGAACATGCATTATTATATACACGGTTAAAATTCGATTTATACTACAATGTATATTGATTTTGATCAGGAATATTATAAAATTTTCGAAATATAAGTATAACTCTGAATTTAGTACGTAACAACATAACAGATATTATAATTTTTAAATATCTTAGCATAACTTCAATAAATAAAACAACCAAATTCAACAAAAAAATAACATTAAATGATTATTATTAAGTCGCATGCGGAAATTCTAAGGTATCAGCCTCTTCTACTTATAAAGATATTTTATAATTTATTTCATTAAAATGTTTTAACAATAAGCTATTAGTAGATAATTTGATTTTCTATTAGTAATACAATAAGTTGAACTAATTATTGTCAAAAACATTTCATGCATATTGTATATTATATGTATCATAATGTTATAATTAATTCATATTTATATAATGATGTATATTATTAATGGCATATTACCTATAGGTCATAGGCTATATAGTGCTATATCAGGGATGGCCAACTTTTGATTGACCTTTGAGTTTTTTAAGTTATTACTTATTACGATTAACCAAAATAAAGCTTTTTAATCATCAAAAATATATGAATATAATTATATACATTTATTTTGTTTAGAATACCATATAGGAGTCAAAATCGACCAGTTAGCCACCCCTGGCCTATATGATTATATTATTATTGTAGATAATTAATTGAAATTATTTGAATTTCAACCATGAAATAATTTGTAAATTCTCAAAAAAATATATTCATCCCGCTCAATATTATTATTGAGTATTGTTCTTTTAACTATTTGCAGTATTGCCAGTATTGCACTGCAAATGTAAAATCTATTATAATTACTTTATTTGTACACAGTTTATAGTTAAAATATACATTATAGGCATTTATAAATGTACTACTAAGTATACTAGCTGATTATATACATTACCCAATACACTATTTTGTACTTTTGAACCTACTTATAGCTGACTATTGGCTATTGGAGCATTATTAGGTTCTTATAATAAGTATTTTCTTAATGTATAATATATTCTTCGTATTCTTCTATATACGATTTAGGTACATTTTATTTGTTATCATTTTAAACATTATAATAATATATTATCATTAATATTATACAAGCAATTAAATGTACATCATCCAATTTAAGTTAATAAAAAAAAAACAAATTATGTAATAATAACATGTAGATTTGTAATGATACGCCGTTAAAGGCATATGTGTTATCAGAACAATAAAAATAATATTACATATATTATTATATATTTATACGTTATACTAATACTTAACAGTAACAGGCCTGCAATGAAGATACTGAGTAATTTATTTAGTTATAGACGTTTTTTCTTATTAGTTACATAGGTATAGGTACTAGAAATTGCACTAAATTTACTTATCTTAATTTTTAAGACGACTTCATTGCCGCAGATGTATCCACTATCCAGTATAATACTACTTTTTATTATAACGTCTAACCTAACGAACAATAGAAATATTATGGTAATAAGAAAAATGTCATTCGTTTATTTTAAATTCTACATTCTGAGCAGAACGATGAATGTACCTACTGATTTTTCAATCATGTTTTTTTTTATTATTGAAAAAAATCTTTGATATTAAGCTTTTAAGATGAATTCGAATAGCAAATTGGTTTTAGTTTGTACTTTAATGAGGTCAAAATTACCAATCATTTTTAAAATAACCGGGGAAAAAAAACAAAAAATAAAATAATTTTTACATAAATCCAGTTTTTAATAAAATCGTATTTGTTTAATATGTATAGAGAAAAAATGGAAAGTTTTAAATAGGTATCTATAAAAATGTATTGAATAGTTTAAAAGAATCAAAATGTTAAGAAAATGTTTATGAATAATACTATGATACAGTTTCATAGGCGCAACTAGTGGGGTGCTTGGGGGTGCTTCAGCACCCCCAGCTTTTTATTTAGCACCCCCATACCAAAACCACCAAAAATTTAAAAATCATGAAAAAAATGTTTTTTTTTTTGTATTTGACGTTTATTAGGACAAACACAAATTGGTTGTGATGATTATAGTTATATCTATATATCTATTATAATTATTATTTTATTTTTTAACTAAGCAATTTAATCAGTATAAAAATAAAAAAATACATGATAAAATAAAATAAAATATACTATTTAGTCTGTTAACAAATAAACTTCATTATTATTACCTAATTAAATTTTAAATTAACTGTCTTTTTCAGTTTATTGTTAAAATAGGAAAACATCAAAACTCTGATGTTCATAAAACTAATTTAACAAAGATGGTTGCATACAAAACAAGTAAGCAATCAGGTTCCATAATAGCCAAATTATCAGATGCTCATCACAATCAAATTGTAGAAAATAGAGCTTATATGGCCCAAATAATTGAAATTGTTTTATATCTTGGTAAAAAAGGTGTAGCATTTCGGGGACACTCTAAGAAATGTGATTCTTTAAATCAAAGTAATATAATATTAATATAAAAAACAATAAAACTAGTAATAAAATTAAAAATAATAAAAAAGTTTGGAACAACAGCGGTTCACAAATTTATCAATTTTAAACATCGAAAGAGACATTGTTAACAAAATTAGTTCTTCAGAAATACTAGAAAAGTATTCTACTAAGAATAGAAAATTATTATTAATATAAAATAATATTATTATGTATAATAAATATGTATATTGTATATATTCCATTTAAACTTTATTATTATTTTTATCACTTAAACAAATTATATACTATAACTTATGTATTTATAAGGTATATTATAGCTTTTATACTTAAATATTAGTGTGCTTATAGTTTTATAGTGTGGATTGGAATGATTATAATAATTATAAAATTGTTGTATGGTAGGTGTTTGGGGGTGTGGGGGCTTGCCCCCACGGGCCTATGTCCTCTGCATAATTTTAGCACCCCCAGTGTTTGGCCTCTAGTTGCGCCTATGTACAGTTTTGGTAAAAATTTCAAGTGTTTATAAACTCACAGATTTGGAAAAAAACAATAGAAAATTTATCACTTACCTGACTTACCGTGGTCTATAATAGTGGCGTAGTTGTGGGGGAATATGGTGATAGATCCCCCCCAGAGTCTTTTTTTTTAATGTTTAATTCATTGACTTATTGAGCCCCCCACTTTATATCCAATAAATTATACATACCCCCAGAACAAAATCATAACTACGCCACTGGTCTATACAAAAGACACTATTAATATTAATATAAGATAAGAACTGAAACTGGAAGGTAAACTGCTGGTACAATGAAGATAGTGGATTAAGAGGACAGAAAATACGAATACGAGTTGCGAAGAAGAGCAAGAAGTAGACAATCTGTTACTGCTATACATGTTCACTATTATACTATGCGGTTAAGTGCAGAAAAGATAACAAATGATTTCATAGACGAGGTGATATCAATATAATTACTACTATTTTTGGAAAGGTGAGGAAATATATAGCTGAAGACTGATACGAAAAGATTATGTAAAACATAAAATGTATACATTTATATAATATATATAATATTATATATTACCCTATTGGTTATTGGTACTATACTATAAAAGTTTTAATGCTATAATATATACTGTTTATATCCAACGTACGAGTATCTATGTTATTGAGCATAAACGTATAAGGTATTTCACGAAAGGTACTTACATTTATAAATAACACAATATAGTCAATAGTCATGTACCTATACTAGCTGCAGCAGAAAGCAGCCACTGGCCATGATAAAATAAATTTTGGTAAATTCAAGGATTTTTAAATTCACATTCGAATGTAAATTACAAATTGCATTTATTGTACATTTGTACATTTTGTATGACTAGGCTAAATAACTTTTAACTAGGTCATTACCGTCTTATTATCTTCGGTGTTAAGCTGTCGTGAAAACAGTCAGATAGAATTTGATAGCAGTGCACCTCAAACAAAATTATTTATTTAAAAAATTTTGTGACTGCGATTATTTTACCAAATGATCTGTACATTGTTAAAACATACATAGTAACAGTTAATTTCAGTATAAAATTTAATAGTGTCTAGGTGTTAATATGTTAGGTATAATCAAGTATTAGAATAGAGTGGGCATCTATTACCTACTACAATTTTAAAATCTATGAATTATTTAGGCAACGGACTTAAAAAATTATGTGACCATATAAAGTACGGTTTCAGTAGAAGATAAAAATAACTAATTAGCAATTAGTATTAGACATTAATGTATAATATAAATGAAAAAATAGTACTTATAGGTACATTATGCCTTATAATACACCGTTGTTACTATTTAACAATTGAGATTTTAATAATAAATAGTTATAATTGATGTGTATAGTCTAAACATAGATTATGCTTTGTGCAACACCAAATACAAAATAATTATTATTATAATTTGTATTGTATTTTAGAAAATTGGATTCTTCTGTCTTAACTCTTGCCTTGATTAGCTTAATTTTTAATTATAGCGAAAAAATTAACGTTTAGTAATCTATAGCGACGGTAAGAGGTATACCTATATAATATACTCGATATATACAAAAACAAATTAAAAATAATAATAACATTATTGTTATATATTCAAATTGTATAATATATTAATATTGTTAAATAATTGTTTAAACTTTATCTCAATATATAAAGTTCAAATTTTGATTCAAATCGTCAAACTGACACGAAAATTTTACAAATTATTTTATTGGCTATTGTTGATTCAACATTTAAACATTTCTAAAGTAAAGGCTTGAAAACCTAATACAACTTTACTCATAAATTCACAAGTATATGCTTACCTATAGAAAAAAAAAATTATTTGAGCGTAAAGCCGAAAATTTATAGTTGCATTAATATTTTTTATGAGAGTTTTATGTTAAAATTTTGACAAAATTGAATATATTTTAATATTTACACATAAATTAATGATTTCTCCTCAAACTATTTTTTCTAGTTTATTGTAATTACTTGAAAGTAATTAAAAAAATATTAATCATTGAAACTTGAAACTTTTTGCATTAACGTATATCTTTATTAGTTTATTACAGGCACAGTGCAATATTTAATATATATAGGCTAATTTTAAGCTATTTTTACTACGAATTAATTCATTCCACTATTCTACGGTACATCAGTATTGAATTATGTGTGTATTTAGTATTATAAATGTTTAACAATCATCTATGAATTATGATATATTATAATTTTTTTTTCGGTAAAAATGAATTTATTCCATTACCATATTCGGATATTAATGTACTACTATTTACTATTAGAAAAATAATTTGCTAATTGTAATTTGTAATTTACCTAATAGGTATATACTATGTATATAATATTAACTTGAACATAGCTTAATAAAGTTAGACATTGTCACCGTTCAAAATGGCTTAGGTATATCAGTATATGGTTGGTACTTGGTATACCTACCTAAATACAATGATAATTAATAGGTATATTATTATTAAACTCAAATGAAACACATTTATACATCAATTACAATGGAATACTCATGTCTCATTTACGGGATGCACTCAAAATTTGCTACACAACAAACTTCTAGTAATCCCTGACTTTTTTTATAATTATTGATTAATGCGTTCATTAAATCACTCGGAACCTATCGTTACCTTCAGATACAAAATTGAGAATTTAAATTTGTTTAGTTGAAACTATACCTATATTAAACTGCAAACACTAATAACGAGGCAAATTTCATTGAATAGTGCTATTCAGATTTCAGACTTCAAAAATGTTATAAAACAATTTTGCCGAGAGCATACTGCTTGCGTCCAAAAATATTATCAGTAGGCGAGTTGTGTCCTGTAAAAAAAAGATTCAAAAAGGGACATAGCCTATTTGTGTCCCGGTATACCTTTATTTTATAACCTAATTGCATCCCAAAAATATCTATATAATCGATATTAATATGTTTATAAAAAAAACCCATTGATATTTATTTTAATTTATAATATAAAAGTTTCATAACATCATATTGTCATCATATATCATTAATATCAATATACGAAATTCATGGTGTAAGTTGTCATATAGTAATAATAGTTTTTAGTTCAATTGAAATATGGTGTAAATTTAAATGAAACGTTTATTATAAAATTTAATGGGGAAATTTCGATTTCTTTTTTAAGAATTCTAATTTTAAATGCTTCTTTTCTATAATATGTTTTTGTAGTATTAATGCTAATAATAAGACATATAAATATTAAAATATATAATAATGTAACAAATTATTATGATAAACCACGATTTGTATAGATAAATTTATTGTGTCTAAAAACCGAACTTTCCCTATCCCACAAATAGTGAGGTATATTATAGAATAGTTTATGAACTATCGATTTTAGTGATTTAAGTAGATAATATATGTAATAAACGGGACGCAAGTTACCAGACAAATTTACTACCTGGAAAATATACCTTTTATTAGGACGCAAGTGACATACTGCAGCCATTTTGCCATATAAGATCAATTTTTGTTTTATGTAACCCTTCCTGTTACAAACTGCAAGTAGTGAACGTCCTATTTCAAAAACAAAATTATTAAAAACATAATATTTGCTAAACACGATTCAAGAATGAAAATAGATTAAATTTGTTGGCAATGATAAAATATATATACGATGCAGAGTTATCGATAGATCCCAATGATGTTTTATATAAATTAGCGACCTGCAAAGCATGAAAATTACAATTAATATAATTTAAAATAGGTGGATTTTGAATTTTGAATAAAGTCTATACAAATTAAAAACGTATTTTAACTTTTAAGTGTACTTATACTCTAAATTACTGACTCTGCTGACAATAATTTCTGCAGACACACTGATTGAATATTGTAATCATAGTTTTACTTATTATACGATACAATATACATTTTCGTTAAAAACACCAGTGTATTGTGTACAATAATAATTGTAAATGACATATTAGGTTTCCAAAAACAAATAGGTCAATGTCTCGGCTCGTATTCCATTTCTATGGTTAAATAGTGTTTCGTTTCCACACACGTCGCGCGTGTGCCTATATATGCCTCTCGTGCTGTAGAGTCCGTAGGCGTAAATTCGCCGAGCAATAATAATTGTTGGTTTCATCTTCGTTGTCATATTGGAATTTCGTCTAGAAATTTATTCGATTAGATTTGTGTGTGCGTTTTTTATTCAATTTTTACTACAGTTAGATATTGTCTCCAGAGTAAAACATAAAATATATAGATATTATATATTTAAAAATTATATATTATATTTTAACATATCACGCTTCGGTACGTCTATAATCTAAAGTCTATATATTTTCAGTAAGTCTGAAAATATTAATGAACCATAACATTATATAAATACAATGTATAATATTATTTATTATCATTTTTATATTATAATTTATATTACGATTTCAATCTTTGCGAGATACTGAGTTATATTTTCATACATTTAATTATTATTATACAACCATAATATATACAGGTCCCCGAAAATTGAAAAATGACACTAATATTATTATGATTAGTGATCATAATATTTAACTGAAATAATCATCAATCTTCCATTCATTTTCTTTATACCTATTATATTGATTATTTATACATACCATATAATATAATACAGTAGGTATAGTATTACTTATACTATTAGTTATCATATTATAAATTAAAATATTATATCATATATGGATAAATGATATAAAGTATGTATGTATTATATTCTTATTTTTATTCTTTACTGTGTTTTGGACCTATATAGATTGTTTTATGATAATAATGAATACTAAAATTCTATAATGTAATTTTTGTGTTTACATCATAAGTACTTCTACCTACGATTTTGCGTTGACAGCATATGTAAACAGCAACAATATAATGTGACAGCAACATATATGGTCAAATTATGTGGAGATCAGTGTGTCAAACCGACGCAAAAGTCATATATATATATAATATATCGCGGGCGTTCTATTTTAAAAGGCACCACCAATTGCCAAGTAACTTTTTCTGAAATGTATAGTAGAATAAAATCAAAGTTAAATTTTAAAATATTTTTTTTAATAGACACAGTATAGGTATAACTTTCTATGTAATAATGTTAACTTACACAAATCATAAAATTTAAAAGATTTTATATTTTTATCGATTGAATAAAATAATATATACGTTATATATTATTTATTTATTTTCATCAAAATGCATTACCTTGGAGCTACAATCAATCCTTTATTTTCTTATTAATTCTTTCACTGACTATTAGATTGGTAGAGATAATGTCTTTTTAAATCTTCAGGTTCCTTATGATTGTATTTCTCGTTCGTTCTATTTCTCTTTTTAATTTATTTTCCCTGCATTATGTTTAAAATAAATTATTGTGACACATAGTGTTTAGAGTAGTGAATAAAGTTTATTCTTCTCGTTTTTATTAATTTAATAATATATCATGATTCTTGTACTAAGTTTAGCAAATTTTGATTTAATTTCCTTTCTGCCCACAGCTCATCTTAATTATTTTGCACCATGTACCTATACATCGCCATTGCTTCTACTCTCTTTGAGTCATGGGTCATGGGTAGGTATAATAAAATTCCAAGATTCACTTCCGTATAATATACTTTGAACAAAAATCTTTACAAATAATTCTTCAATGTCCACGATTGTCATACAAGTGCTTTAGGTCTAATCTTCTTTTTTATAGTAGTACCTATTATTAATATACAGGAAAGTACTCTTGAGAGTTTGGTTGCTGAAATATCATCAACGTGTTAAACCACAAAAAGTTGTGTATGTACGATCGACGCTTTCTAGCTTTTATTCTAATAAAAAATGATGACAAAAATAATAATATTGATAAACCGGTATATAGTTCGAAATAGGTCAATCAGTAAACGCGCTTGCGCCAGCTCGTAGGTACTAATAACCAACAATCGCGTACAAGTAATGTCACGGTTTTTTTCATTTTCGTTAGTAGTATTGTATTGAATTATACGCATATAATATAAATTT
Source organism: Aphis gossypii (assembly GCF_020184175.1). Classification (NCBI taxonomy): domain Eukaryota; kingdom Metazoa; phylum Arthropoda; class Insecta; order Hemiptera; family Aphididae; genus Aphis; species Aphis gossypii. The sequence goes on from NC_065532.1 coordinate 38,658,620, forward strand.
CGTGTAATACATATACACATACTCGTGTAAGGTACTTACCTGGTTATGCCTACATAATATGCTATACCATTATTATAACGAGTTTGACCGGAAACGGCGGAAATATTTTACACGTGCGGTCTCAGTACTATAGCAGTACTAGTAGTTAAGTAGTTATATTATTTAGATAGGTAGTATATTATAGTTACCTATTATACATTTATACCTATTTATATACTTAAGTGAAACTTTTCCACTGCTGGAAATTGGAATCGTGCTGCAACAGTATGTTTAATATACAGGCTACAGGATTTATCATCAACTAATCACGATATATGCAATATCGTCGTCCGGTCGATACCTCTTGCATTTTTCTTAATCAATATTTTTTAACTATACGGATACGATTATATAGCAGCGTACGTATTACGAGTAACCGTTACAATTTATGTAGCCTCGGGTAATTTCTTAACGCCGAGAACCAGAAAATTAATTAAAAAATATTCGAATACATATTTTGTAGAATTAAATCCAATAAGCTATTTAAGAAAAAATATAAATAATAAAATAGCAGTTATCACTTTATAAGTTTCAAATTCTAAACTTTCATTATCTATTTTCTATTTTAACTTAAAAATAAATGGTTTTTATTGATATAAACTCTAATATTGTATTTTTTTTGTTATTATTTTATTTATTAGTTAAAAACAAAAAAATAACCTTTTTGTTTTAAATATTATTACAAAATAAATAAATACATGTTGAGATCATAAAAGTTTTTAATATATTATAATGTTTAATAACAATGGAATAATGTTGCTGGACATATTATTATTTATGATTTTACTTAGGTAGAAATCGTAGAATTTTTCCGACCTTGAAAAATTAATTTAACAGAAATAATATAGACATCTAAGTTTTATAACAGTTAGCACGGCTCTGCAATGACGGTGTTAAGGTTTTGTATTATTGTATCCGCCAACGCATTAAGAGCATAACGGTAGCGCCATCTACATTTTACTATTTTATTTTGAACTTAACAATACGAAACATAGACTGTAACGTTAGAAATGAATATGTTTTTTTGTTTAATTTTCGGATTTTCAATTCCTAGCATTTTGCAAACAGACTTGGTTTACAATGTTTACAGATATTGGTTAGTTTATGTCAAGCGTACCCAACCTGTGGCCCAACCGACCTGGGACCATTTTATAAAATTAGAAATTTCTATAGCTAAAAGTATAAATAAAAATAAAAATGATCATTTCAAAATATCTTAAAATTTTTAATTTTAATGTAAACCAACATTTATTTAGATTTTGAAATGTTTATAATAATACATTTTTGTGAAATTTAAGCTAGTTTTTTTTTAACCAATCTCATTCAGTGTAATTTTTGCGATTTTATTTTGAGACATTTTAATAATTAAAATTAAATTTATTATCTTTTGCAAACAAGAAATGCAAATCTGCAATTTTGATTGACGAAAATAAACTAACGACTAGTATGGAAATATTCAATAGGTACTTTAAGCATATTCGATAAGAACCATAATATTATTATATTATATGATATAATATATTATTTATTATTATATATTTTTTCAAAATGAACTGGTATATACGGCACGCAATATAAATATAATTATATAAATTTCGAATGTGGCTCGCAAATTGAAAAAGGATGGGCACGCTTGGTTTAGGTAATTTCATTGATTTTACAATAAATTGTATTTAATCATAATCGCTCAAAGGATTGATTTTTTGCAGTATTTTTAATCACATGAATACATAATTAGGTATCGTTTAACGATAAATTTCCTATTTAATAAGTTTAAATTGTATACTTGTATAATTGTACATATTTGAATGTCAGAATGTAGAACGCACAATAGGTAGTTTGGTAATACCACTGATTATTATTTACGACAATTTACCTATAATTACTAACAAAAATACAAAATAAACCATTTTTAAAGTTTCTTCTTGTTTGTTCAAACTTCATACCTAACCTTAATTTTCTCACAAAATTTACCCTTATGTATAGTCTTTAACAATTTTCAATACCTAATACCTATATAGGTATTATGCTTATCTCAAAAACCTCAATCAATTCTGGGAAGTAGGTATAATGTTCTATTCAATTTTTTTTTATAAAACAATTACCATAATCATCTGTATTTATTATTTAACTATGCATATTACAACGAATGTCATCAATAATCAATGATGTTAAATCAATTGGATGTAATTGCATAAACTCCGTTAAGACCCGATAGGCTGGTAAAAAAAGTACATTTAATATTCTTACTTCTCTGTAAGTGCGGAGAGTCGAGAATGTACGCCATCTGGTAGACAAGCTCTTGTAGGTAGACTAACTTCAGCAGTGACTGTCCTGATACATCAATACAGTACTAAAAAATAAAACGAAAATTCTAAACAGCATTAAAAAGAAGTTTAAGTATATCACTAACTACAATAAAGTAGATATCAAAATAATTATAGATATTATTACAGACTATAGTCCAAGCACAAAGTGGTTAGGTACCTAACCCAGGTAGTATAGATTCATAGAGACGTCTTTGTATATCTTGAAAATTATTATAAAAAATAGTTTGAAGCAAAACCGACGATTTAGACTTTATTGATCAATCCACATTCTGAGCTCACCTTCTGTCGGTAATCGACCCATTCGACCTAAATAAAAAAAACAATTTATAATCAGTTACTTGCAGTTAGATAAAAAATACAAATTAATAACATTATTTATCTTATCTGTGATAAATTAAATTTTACTTAAGATATAGAGACGGCTATTCAGACCATATATATATATTTATAGCTTCAGATTATAATTTATGTCTTTAATTATGATTCAGATACGGACTTCCACATAATAATATTATGTATTAGGTATAAAGAAGTCTGTCCATTCAGATTCCAAGTCGAAGCCAGTATAAATGCCTCCCAGTAGTATAGCTAATTAAAAAATATATTAGGTATATATTACCTATTTATTTAAATATAATATTGTATTCGTTTTATACTTATATATAATAAATATAATATAACCATATAACATTCATAGATATAATTAAATTAATATTTACACAGATGTATAAAAAATATATATTTTGTATGTCTGTGAAAATATTTATTTTATAATTGATTTCATTTTAAGTAGGTATATTATTACCTATTTGGCATCGAAGCCATATTATAAAGGTATTAAATAATAAATAACAATTACGAATATAGATTATTATATTTTGTTAATTATTTTCGACTTACGAGTAACTCGTAAGTCGAAAATAATAACATATATTAAAATATGCTGTTTACATTGTACTTCAATTAGCCAACTAAGTGTAATTGTGTTAAATACATTACACAAATATGTTTTTGTGTTAAATACATCATGCAAATATGTTTTGTAAACTATCAATATTTTTATAGTGCCCTTAAAATACATTAACGATTGTACCAGTTGTGTCTGTGTATCAGCTGTGTAAGTATTAATTAACTAACATTTATTTGTAAAAATGTCTTCTTTTTTTATAAGACACATCTGGTCACCCTAGTAAGAAATCACAAATAATACATATTTGAGTTAAAAGTTAACGTTCAATTTGAAAAAATAATATAAATCACAGATCTAAGGAGTCCTCTACTCCTATGTCCTAGAAGTAAATTCAAAAATTATAAAATTCTACTTAGTGTTTTACTATTTCATTTTATTGGGTGTATAATTAGTTTTTTTTTGTAATTTATTATACTATACATTCGCAAATAGTGCTCTTCCTCAATGATTAATTTTTTTAATTAATATCTTTATTATAGTTACCTAATATAAAAATATAGTTATTATTCTTTCTTATCTATAGCTGACATCGCCTATACCTGGTGATAAAACGAATTGAATGTTCGATATCGATGATAACAGTTATGTTTGTGCCAGTGGAAAAAAGGGCGAAATCAAATTATTAAAAACACTTGTAGAGTTTGTAAAATTTCGAACAATATGCCATAGAACAAAAAATATTAACATTACCGATTTACACCAATAGTTTTAATGGTTTGTATGTGATAATTTACAATGGATATGGAAATTTGTCTCAGATAGTATTACAGAAGGTAACAATAACAATTTTAATAATGCTAATAAATCAAAAAAAAAAGTCATTCAACAATTGATTTGACATTGGTTATGTATAATGCACACGGTTATTTGAAATTTGTGTTTAAACCTCAGGAAATGGTCTTAAAATGGAGTTTGCAGATAAAATTAGAATTCCAAAGTTAAATGGTGTGACCATGAGAGGTCCACACATATCCAACACTAGTACTGGGACTCTAGTCATTACTGGTCATCATTTAATATTTTCATCAAGGTCTGAGGATGTTGAACTATGGGTAAATAGAAGTTGATTTATTTATATATTTTTTTTTTATAAAGCAAAATTATGTTATGTAGAAATGTATATTTTTCAATACTTTCTTATTTTACATTTCCAGTTTTTATAAATGTAGTGTTTTAGTTTAGCATTAAGAGAACACTTAGAACATTATTTTCAAGATTATTTATTACATAATTTTATTATAATAATTAGTATTTTTGGATTAATTATGAATAGAGTCAAAGTTGAAAATTTTTCATTAATTATTTTAATATTTTTAGATTTTAAACCGTAACATTGACATTGTAGAAAGAAAACTTAATACAATTACTTTAAAGTGTAAGGACTTTAGAATTATTGTTTTTGATATGCCATATATTGAACAAGCTACCTCTGTTGCTGCTTCTATTGAATCACTCATAATGACAGGTTGATAAAATATTAAAATATGATATTACTAAAGAATAAAATGTATTTTATTAATATTATGTGTAATTTTTAGATGAAACAGACTATTTACACCATAATATGTTTTCAAATAAAAACAATGAATATCGTTCACCTTTTGATGTAAAATCTCAATGTGAGCAATTAGTTGCTGGTGATTCGATGTGGAGAATATCGCAGGTCAATAAGTCTTATAGGGTATGTTATAAAATTTTTCTTTATAGCTTATATTGTAACTTGTAAATAGAGCTAGGATTTCTATGTATTACACATTCTTTTCTTTAGTCTAACATGACGTAAGGTCTTGTACATTGATTGTTAATTATGTTTACAATTCAGTTATTACTAGATTTTATTGAACTATTTATTTTGCATATTTTTAATTTTTATTAAAATGCATATAACTGTATTATATTTTGAGTTTTTGAATATTTATTTGAAAAAACTTATGTAAATTTGTATTTTTCTAATGAAGATCGATAATTATCATTTTATTTGTTTTACATATAAATATTGTTATATTTATAAACCTACATGGTTGATTATATCAAGTAAATGATAAGATTTTGTCTTAATAAACTTGTGGAAATGTTAATATGGTTGTAAATTTATTTACTAATCATTAGTATGACAAGTTTTTGCCATGTATATATTAAATTTTATATTTTGTGACATAATTAAAATACAATATTTATCAAACTATTCAGTTTTCAAATTTAAGGTGTTAAGACAATTCTTGATTTTTAGGTTTGTAGTACCTACCCAGAATTGACTGTTGTTCCATCCAATGTTGATGATACCATGTTGATTGCTTCTGCTAAGTTTCGACAAAATGGTCGATTTCCTGTTTTGTGCTATCGTCATGAAAAAGGCGTAAGTTTTTAAAGATGTATTTTTTATTACTTCATACAACTAAAACTTCAACACAATTTAAAACTTTACTTTTTATCTAATATGCAGTACTTCTTACTCTTAATTCTTCACTGTTAATTTGTTTCAATTCATTGATATAATGAAGCCTGAAAAAATACTTGAATTTGTCATCAAGTCTATTTGAGATCAACTTTCCCATATATTTGTTATTATTCCCCAAAATCCTGTGAAAAAATTAACATATTTCAATTTTTTAAGAAATTAAAATCAAAAAAACGGGTAAGTGGATACCGCTCTGCTGTACATTAGGAGCTGTATAGATCATTATTATATAACATATATTATAGGAGTGTTAAATTTGAATTCAATGATAGGTATCATTGTATACGAAAAACAATTCTGAATGAAGATGATTTGTCAACCTAGGATATCATTCTGAATGGTTGGTTAAAAAGGTGGTTTATGTTTTAATGGCTTGAATACACCAGAATTTAAGTTCTTGGATAATTATTATAAGCTAATTTTATGGAAAATCTCGTATTTAATTTTCAATTCTTAGCTACTTATACAACAATTTTTGTGAATTATACCTACAAAATAGTTTGCAAATATTCATGGTTTTGACGAATTTTTGTCAATATTTGAACTTCAAATGCTAATAAAAAAAAATTGTGCCTATGTATTCTTATAATTTTTTAATCACTATAAGAATAACTTATGAGGAACTTTGTATTAAATTTTTAAGTATTTTGATTGAGCCAAAAAAATTTTATCGACACTTCAAAAAAAAATTTTCAGAAAAATTAAAAATTTCAATGGTCTATAAATAACTCAAAAAAGTCAAAAATTTTTTAAAATTGAACTGTATATAGATAACACTAACATAAACATTTGGTGAAAATTTCAAGTATTTACAGTGATTAGTTTTTGAATTACAACCATGTAAAAAAAACGATTTGATCAAAACTGGTTTTGCGTAAAAATTCCCATTTTTCCCTAATTTTTTTTGGTATTTTCCGATGCTTTTGAAAACTATTGGGAATTTCAAAAAATACCTCCCCAATGCACCAACTAGATTCACATTTTCGAACAAGAAAAGCTACTGAAGTTGAAAATCGAAGCATTATTTCGACACATTCTCGTGTACACAGACACAAAAATAAAAAACACACAACATTGTAAAATCAATACATTCATCGCTCCGCTCAGAATCTAAAATTAATAGTATGGAAAAGTCGATTTAAAGAAGACTTGTTGACAAATTCATTTCTTTTTTTCAGAATTTTTATTGCTTCATTATATAAATCGGTATGTTGGAAATAGAACATGTCTATAATCCTATATTCACGTGTGTTAGACAAAAAACAGAAAATTACCTCTCTAAAAGTTACCTATAACAACGTAGTAATGCCTGTTCTAAATATCTATAAAGGGTGTTTCTTTTATCAATCTAACTCATCATTTTAATGAAAGACTCACTCAGTATATAATAAAACAACACTTTAAACTCAACTTTAGATTAGATAACTTATTATAACGTTTGTATCATTTATACAATATACATATACATATCATTGTTGTAGTCAAACATTTTTTTTTGGGGGAGGAGGCTCAATTATATCATTATAATACTAATTTATTTTAACATCATGCTAAATATTTCATCGTTCCTTATTTGGTATTACTTACTATAGATTTATTTTGAATTTTATCAGTATAGGTGGAAGGCATGTGCGACCTGTGCGACTGCACAGGGCGGCAATTTTTTTGGAATTTTAGGGGCGGCATTGTTTATAAATAAATATAAATAAATTATATAAGGGCGGCATGTTATAGGTAATTGGCACAGGGCAGTGAAAAATCTAGCACCGGCACTGAATTTTATAAATATATTAATGATATAACTATAAAACATTTCTGTATACTACATGACAGCTAAATAAAAAGGTGAGGGGCAACAGCACCCTACTGGTTACAGCACATATTTATAAATATATATTTGTAGATTAATATCAATGTATAATATATTATCCGTTGTTCATGTGGTCATGTTTTATTTGTTTTATATTCTGATCAAAATTACTCATTGTATTACACTATTACTTTATGTATATTGTAAATAAAAAACTATTTTTAATAAAAATAAAAAAAAATTGACAAGTGAACAGCGATCTACTATATATAAGGTGTTGAGTGTGTTACTATTATGGGTGTGTTAAATTTAAATTCAATGATTTATCATTGTATATGTAAAATGATTCTGAGCAGAATTTATTGGTCTGTGAACTTATATCATAAAGCATATTATACTATAATTCTTGATATAGGTACTTAGTTATTAAAATAATTTATTTTATTTTTACTTTTTAGTAACATGGTAGATTTATATATTTTTCCGCAAATATTGCATTTGTTAAATAATTAGTGTTTAATTATAATAAAAATGTATATTTCTACCAGATTATATTAACTTATAAAATAACTCAAAATATCTTTCTATAAATACAATAAAATAGTAAAAGTAAATTCATAGTATAAATAGACAGCAATATCTTAAATGAAATAAAGAATGTCATTACATACAATAAAATTCATACAATATAATATGAGTATTGAGTACATACAAGTTTTAATTTCCTATGAATAATGTTTTAAGAAGTCACAAAAAAATTGAAATTGTTTTTTAAATAAGTAATTTTGTCTAAATTCAAACTTTAAATACAAACAAAAAAAAAAAAAAAAACAATTGTACTAATGTATTTTTAATATTTTTATACAGATATAAGGCAAAAATATTTGGAATCTTGTATTTAATTTTCAAGAATTTTGTTCCAGAAAATAATTTTTCATCAATAATTATAGAAAGAAAAAACTAAAATAAATGAAATTTTGTCATGCTTATAAAATATAAATTATAGTTTAAAAAAACGTAATATATTTTGAAAATTTTATTACATAATGAAAATGATAATTTATACAATTGGTGAAAATTTCAAGTATCTAATTTATTTTTATTTTTTGAAATACTGCAAAATATCAAAAATCATTTCAGAAGAAATAGTTATTTTAAGGGTAAATATCAGATTTTGTAAAAATTTGAACTTCAATTGCTCAGTTTTTTTTTTAAACATAAAATAAACCTTGTATTAAATTTTCAAATCTTAAATATAAAAACAAAATTTTTTATGAATTTCTAACTACAAAACATTGAAAATTTTTACAATTTTTAAGTTTAAACACTTGTAAAAATTTATAATCTTTATTAATTAAAAAAAAACTAAAAATAATTCAAAAATAGTTTAAATATTTTAAAAATTTTACCGTAAATAGAAAATGGTTACAATTAAATCTATGGTTATTAGTTTTGACTAATAGTAAAAAACAAAATTGATTTTGTAAAAATTGGTTTTGCGTAAACATTTTGCTTTACCCTAGTTTTTTTCCAATTATAAAATTTTCTCTTAGGAATTAATTTTGACCTCTCAAAGTATCCAATTCTTTATTTTTATTGTTCTTAAAAATATTTATAGATATAAATTTTTTTTTTTAAAAAGACATGGTATAATTAATATATTCATCTCTCAGCTCAGAATCTAAAATGTAGAGATACTGGTGTTTAAAAAAAAAAAATAATAATACTAAGATTAAATGTATTTGTGTAGAGTGTGTTAATGAGAAGCAGTCAGCCTTTAGTTGGTTCAAGTTCAAAACGTTGCAAACAAGATGAACGCGTTATAAACTCTGTACTAGGTCCTGGAAAAAGAGGGTATATAATTGATACCCGCAGTGTTGCTAATGCTACAAATGCCAAAGCTCGTGGAGGTGGATTTGAGATGGAAGCACATTATCCTCAATGGAGACGAGTAAATTCAGCTCTTGAACGCCATAATGTTTTATTAGACAGCCTGTCAAAAATAGTTGAAGCTTGTAATGATACAACATGTACTATAGAACGATGGCTTAACAAATTAAATGGAAGTGAATGGTTGTCACATGTCAAAGATACATTAAATGCAGCTTGTTTAGTAGCTCAATGTTTAAATAAAGAACGAGCTTCAGTTTTGGTACATGGATCAGAGAGCACAGATGCAACATTGGTATTAATATCATTAACTCAATTGATATTAAATCCAGAATGTCGAACAATTGTAGGGTAAGAATTTGTAATATTATTTTAATACTATTTTATGTCTATTGAATAAAATGTTTTTATAAATATTTATAGGTTTGAATCACTAATTGAGAGAGAATGGCTTCAAGCCGGACATCCATTTGAAACTCGTCATAAAAGTGGTTGTTATAATGCAGCTCGTTCAAAAGTATCTTCATCGTCTTCTTCAAAAATTTTTCATCATGGATCAGGCGCCACTTTTTTATTGTTTCTAGACTGTACATGGCAAATACACAATCAATTTCCATGCTGTTTTCAGTTTTCAACAAATTTTCTATCATCACTCGTTGATCATTCATACTGTTCAGATTTTAGTACATTTTATGGTAATTGTGAGGCTGATCGGAAAAATAATCCATGTGGAAAACCAAATTTATGGTCGCACTTTGATCAAAAAATTGATGAAATTATTAATCCTCTATACCTACATACAAATAATGTGATTTGGCCATCTGTTGCTCCATTTAGTATAGTAAGTATATTTTCATTTAATACTATGCTATTGTCAACTATAGTTAGAAGAAATTGTTTTTGATAAATCGCTTCTTTTTATTTTAATCTTACTTTTATTGCTATAAATATAGAATCCTAAACATGTTTAAACCAAATTTTAGGAATTGTGGCGAGATATGTATTTAAGATGGTCTATTGATCAAACACACCAAAAAAAGTATAAAAAATCAATTGATGACTTAATAAAACGGAATAAAGAATTAAAAATCTTGGCCACAAAATTACGCAACGAGACTCAAGAGTCTGGTAACAAATCTACATAACTAATTATTTATATTTTCTACATTATTCAATACAGGTACTAAATAATTATTTAGTGATATGTTATTCTTTATTAATTATGCCATTTAATTTATAAATCAACTGTAGAAATTTATATAATATATTTATTACAATTTATTTCCATTGAAATAATGTATTAATTTACCTGAAAATAAACAACTTGATAACTTATGAAAAGTGTTAATGAACAAAATTTTTTATATTAAAACCAGTCAAATAGATTGGTAACATTTATCTGATATTTTAATTTCTTTATAAAAATATACTCATAATTGTTTTTATGTATACAGCATGAATTCGTTTTAATTTTAACTTGTTATGTCAGAAAAAAAAAATTAAGTTTATTTTTATTTTTTCATATTATACATTTTCCTTCAATTTGTTTATAACTATTTTGAAGCTTTTTTGTTATATAAATTACATATAGCAATAAAGCTAAATGACTTATATTAATAATAATTGTTATACATTTAATACAGGTGCATACTAGATAATACAAACATTTAATTAAAAAAAAAAAATTATACCTTTATTAAATATAAATCAAAACATTATTATTATTATAAATAACAGTTATTAGGCTCTATCATTATTTATTAATATTTATAAGTAATGATATTATATTAATTTTCAGTACATCTAGTTTGTAAAGTATTTACACCTCCTTTAATTCTTTATGAATTGATGTGTTAAATTTGGAAACTGGTGGTGTATAGTATAAAAAAAGAAAGAACTGACAAATAGTTATTAATTTAACTATGTAATAACTTTTATTTTAATCAATATTTAAAAAATAATTTATTATAACTATTAATATAATTCTCAATTATTATATATAGGGTGTCCCGTGAGGATTTACCCATTGCGATATCTCGTTATCTGTATTTGTTACCACTATGGTATTAAATAATTCACTGTTTTTCTAGAAACTAGAAAAAATATTAAAAATCAGGAAATTAATGAAATCAAAATGTTGAAACGTCAATATTTTCAGAAAAATTAACTCCACAAAATGGCTATCTTCGATTTTTTTGAAAATAATTAAATAAAAAAATATATTTTTTAACTTTTTTACCAAAACATTAAAATAAATTAAAACATAAAATATTTGTAGTTCTTATTCCTGTGAGTCTTATTAAAAAATCAGAATTATGATATGTCCATTATTTCAGGAGATATCGCAATGGGTAAATCCTCACGGGACACCCTGTATATATTTTTTTTTATTACTGATTAAAATAAAAGTTGTTGTAAAGATACAACTTAAATTTGTGTATTCTTTTTGTTAATAATTAAAAATATGTTCCATAAAAAATCCATTCTATCATATGAAATTTATCTGTTAATTGATCAATCACTTATTCATTAAAAGGTTACGTTAGGTTCCTGTGTATAAGTTGGTTATTTATTGATGTAACCATAAGTTTAGATGCTATTTATTAAAACTTAATAAAAACATTTATTTTAATAGAGTGTAGGTATTATATCAAGTAGAATCCTAAGAGAAATAAGAACTAAATGTGATTTTTAAAAACTGGTTTTTATTCAAATTAATCTTGGTGATGATTGAATGAAGAATATTTTTATTACAATACAATCAATTACCAACTGAACTTAATACCTATAGACTATAGCTTAGTAAATTATAATTTGCAGTATTGGTATTTAGTAACTAAAAGTATACTGGATACTTAACATTTAGAGGCAAATGCTATATGGGAAATTTAAAGTTTTAAATTAAATTATTAAAAATGTTCCATATCTGTATCACCTTTTGTTTTTTATTGTTATTAAACCTTGAAGTTAGTTCAAAAATATGTTTGTTAACTCCTAAAATATGATTTTTTTGAATCTTTGATAATAGTACCTGGTACTCATAATATGCAGATTTATATCAAAACAGTCAAATTTTTTTTTTTTTAATCTATGATAAAATTTACAACATTTTAGATATTTATCTATACAAATAGGTACAATAGTTGTATTTAAGAAAGTAATATAATTATAGATAGTCCATGTATATTAAATAACAAGTGAAAATTTATATTTCATCTTTAATATACATCTGAAAATGAAGAATATTATAGGAACATAAAAAAAAAAAACAATAAACCTGTTATCACACTTGAGCAATAAATAATGCTTTGTTATTTATAATAATTAATTTATATATTATATGTAAAACAGTCTATAAAAATGTTGGCAAAGACACGGCAAAAATTTACAAAAAATAACAATACCCAAGACCCAGTTGTATAATATACAAGTAATTAATCATTGAACTTTCTTTTGTACTTTTTTGGTTTCTGGGCTTCCAAGTGTTTTCTTCCTTTGGTATACCATATGCATATACATTTGAGGGAATACTAAAAAAAAATACATAAAAAAAAATCAAATTTTTCATTAATTACTGGATATTAACATAATATCTAAATTTAATTTTTTTAGATGTTGTTAAATAAGGAAAATATATAATATTATAATAATAGCCCACCAGGATACTTGATTATTTGTAATGGCCTAAATTATAACTTATTAGTTCAATCACTTTCCTTTTTCAAAATATTATAAATGGTAATTTGAAGATATTGGGGGAAAATATAACAGGGACAAACAAAAATAACGATAGTTAGCAATGATGTACTAATATATTATAATATAAAATGTAATTTTCTCATTTTCTAAAATATATCATCCATCATGAACTAAACACAATAATTGTTGGAACAATAACAACACACTAATACTATAGGAGTATGGTGGGACATTAATAAGTAAGTACCGAATAATTAAATACTTACATGGTATATAAACCAGCATAACTATGACAATTGCAGTCCATAAACTAAATGCAATATTTAATTTATTAGGCATTTCAATACTCCACATTTTAGTTCTTCCTACATATCCTAATGATGTCCAGTATACTAATAATTCACCACTAACACCAACTGGATACAAAACATAGAAGAATGTATACCTAAAAAAAAAAAAATATTATCAATGTATAATTCTATAATAAACCCATTAATAATATTAATATAATTATGAATACTACCTTGCCCAAATAACTAGATAAGGGATAAAACCAATGATATTGAAACCGTAGTATGAGTATCTAGTAATTTCTGCAAAGCACCAAGCAGTTAAGGCCAATGGTAGACCTGGCGAATCTGATGTCTCCGGTATATATGCTATAGCAGCAACAAGGGCTACACGAGATAGAACTTGTTGAGTGGTAACTGCCAAATTAGATTTAACCAAACCAGAAGCTACATTGAAAATCTATATAAATAATAATTAATAAACAAATTAGTATGAATACATTTAAATAAACCAAAATAAAGGAATATACATAAACAGTTTATCTTTTAATTTGCATGCTACACTTTTTAATTATAATATTAACAAGTACTAAATAATAAAATAAAGAATAAAAATATTATTATTAGTCAGTATACTTGTCAAATGAAAAATATTCAATTATGTTATTTCCTACTTACTAATAATAAGATATTCAAATGGCAAATTAATTAATTAATATTTATTAGTATTTAAGGAACTACAAAACCATAATATTGTTGAGTGTTAACTAAATGTACTTGGTTAATTAAGTAATGAAGTGTATACTTAGGAAAAGTTGTATATATAATTAATATAGATGTATATTAAGATATTATACTTATGCTAATGAGAATATTTTTATCTCCAAAGAGAAAATGATTTATGATTAATATAATAAAATATTATATTATATTTTTGAAAATAATATTTGAATATAACATACTGAACTACAATAACAAGAACCTGTTGTTAAATAGTCGTTACATACAATATCAACAGGATAGCTATTAGCTTATAGGTACATTATATAAATAAAAACTTGTTATAGACCAACAAGGAACTGTTGACCTTGTATATGACCTAAAATAGTGAATATTATGAATAATATCTTACACACTCAATGACATTCACATAATATTAAACAATTTTAAACTTAATACTACATTTATTATTCATAATTTCATACGCAAAATAGATATTTAATAATTAAAATTTACTAAAATGTGAATGTTATCATTTAAAATTGAATAGATAATTCCTAATTAATTATTAATATAGGATTAATGTTATTTTTATCAAACCTTAACATACGCAAATATTAAATTTAAAAATAATACTATTTGATTTAATAATTAAAATTAAAACAAAAGAACATCTAATAAAAATTACTCTTATTTTTACAAACAAAAATTGCAATTTATATTTTATTTCTGTTAAAAACGTATGTACCTCAATGAATGCTGCGTTTTGAAAAATTCCAACTGTATACTTAACGACATCCCACAATCCTTGAGATTTGGGTGGATTCAAATAGAAATTAACGATTTGAAATAACAAATAACTCCATCTAAAAAAAAATCATAAAACTATAGCATTCTGTTAAATGTATAAGAAAAATATTCGTATGAGACTGTAGATTACCCCAAAACTTGAATGAAGTTGTAGGCGAATAAATACGCATTTACTACCGGACTAGTTTTTTTGCTTGTTTTTCCCTTGGTGGCCGCCATTATACAACACAGTATTACGTTTAGTGAAAGTAACAAATTAATAAAATTATAAAATAACAATAATAAAATTAATTTTAAAACGGCAAATTTGACAATCTTCTTATGAATGAGATCAACGCGGTGTCAGCTGGTCTTTACAACGTACACGCGACACCGAGTCACCGACAAGTGACTACCATCTACGGCTTAAAAGTTACAACTGTACAAAATTCTAAAAACTATACAGTTACAGTAACTACGAGCGCCAGCCTTCGAGCACTCACTTAAATAAATTAAGTGAATCAAATGATTATCGTTCGTATCAAGGTGGTTTGGTTTGATAGGTTATCAATCCACCTCGGTTGTAAATATGTGGTTGGTATGAAACATTTTTGGTATTCATTAATCATTGGTTCAGTTGTTCAGTACCTATCGCAACAACAGACAGCTGTCCAAGTTTTGGATATAAAATTTATATTTGTAAAATATGTAAAATTTATAAACCATATTAATATTATGATATTATACTGCTTTATTTATTGTAAGAAGTATTCTTAGTATAAAGTCTGTAATCGGATTGCGAATCGCAGTAGAAAAATTGAAAATCAAAATATCATACCCGAAGTGGTCGATGTATATATAAATTCTCCTTAATCCTATATTACGAATATCCAAGAACCAAGACTTGAGTATATTGGAATGACAATTGCCAATTTAGCATCGACGTGTAAAATGTGTGCTTCAGTGTTCTCTGTTTCCCTTCCATAAGGCATTCTTTAGTATAATGAAATTGCGGTGTAATACTTAAGGTATGTCCGCAAAAGGATGAACGACGTCACGCGTTATATACCTATCATTATGTTTTCTATAGTCATAGAGTAGCCAGTAGGTATGTGTTTACTATCTTAAATCGTGGTATATAACTAAAGTTTTGAATTTTTTAAATTTTTTTTAACCTGTAGTTTTTTTGCAAGATCGATGACCGATGTACCTAAAGCAGTTACAGAAATCGCTTGGTAAATTATAAAAAGGTTTTGAATAATTTTTTTATATAATATGTTAACGGCAACTGGTAAGTCAAAAACTTGATCTTTTATGGTGAAAAATGTATTTTTATTAAGCGCAAAACACCAATACGTATTAGTGTTTTGAAACTATTTAGAATATGTAAGCATTTATATGCTTAAACTTTTGGCTTTCATTCAATATATACCACGCGGTAGCCGGGCACTATGCCACAATCATAGAACAATAATACAATATTATTGTTGTCTGTTTGTTCTTTGTAAAAGTGTAATGGTGAAACAAATTTTAAATGTTCATGTAAATTGCCTAGTAAACTCCTAGAGAATTTAATGTGTGCTGTCTAAAAAAAGAAATACCTTTTATGATCATCCTTTTATTTTTGTATTATCAATTTTAATACACCTTAATTAACTTGTAAAGTAGGTACTTACTAAAATAGAATCGTGACTTCTGTAAGTATGAAATGAAGATCAAACAATATGCTACTGATTGATAAATTATAAACTTTACTTAAAAGTTAGTCTAATCTATAACCTTTACGTAAATTATGAATTTTAGTATTTTACTGTATGCTCAATGAAATTTTTAATATAATATTAAAATATTAAATAGATTAATTTTAAGATATTATCTATTTATATTTACATTGTTTTACAGTAAGGTGGTATTGACTCAAAAGTTAAAAACAATAATAGAACGTAGTAACTACCTAATAAATAATAATACAATATGGAATAAATAATTATATTATTATTATGTATATAGTATTATAGTATATAATTCAACAGTATCGCTCAGAATCATTTTTTTCATACGAATTATACGCAAAGATTGATTATTAAATTAAAATGTAACACTTATGTTAAAATTAAAGTGATTTGTTTAATGTTTAATGACGAGTTACATTACATTAAACACCTACTATACAACAGAGCAGTCACCTACATTTCATTTTTTTTTTTTTAATCAAGGCTGACTGCTAATTCGTATTATTATATTTATAATATATATATTTTGAGTGTAAAGAACTATGTGGTAGACCTAATATATATTTTTATTTAATATCTGAGCAACGATTGTATTGATTAATAATTTTATGATTATGTGTATTTTTTTATTTTTATGTTTTTTGTGTCATCTTTTTTTGGATCAGTAAATATGTTTCAGTTTTCAAGTTTTTTTTTCAATATGATTTCTGGTGGTAAAAATTAATCAGTTGGTACTTTTTATTTTTTTTTAAATATTCGGGAATAACAAAAAAAAAGTGAGTCGCAAGTTGGTACCACTTTACTGTATAGCTAATGAAAGGGTCACTGTAATAATGAGTATTATATTTAATTTGAATTTTATTATTTTATTAGTATTTAATTATTATTATATAATTTATATAACAATCTTATTTATACCATATAATATTATTTTTATTAACTTTTGAGTCAATACTACCTTATCGTAAAACAGTGTAAATAGGTTTATGGTACCTATATTGTATATTTATAATAAATTATAAATTAAAATTAATTATATTATAAATTATGGTAAATTTATAGTTATATTTTAAAATGAGTCTACATATTATATTATTTTTTTAAATTAAAACAAAAAACAAAATTCCTTTGAGATGAAACAGTTATTATAAGGATGAATATGCAATGTCGTAAAAACTTGAAATCAAAACAGTCTTAAAAAATTAATACCTATGACTTTCCAGTATAAACTTGTTATTTTCATTGTGGGTAGAATACCTACTACCTAACTAGTGACCACGGTTAGTAGATAACCGTGCTAGTGACATATCTTGTATTAAAATCTTAAATTTAAGATATAGTTTCAAAAAATTCTTTCTACAAAATATTTTATACATTTTCGAGATCTTAACAAATTTTTTCAAAATTCTAACTTAACAATCGTATAAATAATATATATTGTGACTATTAATTTTAGATATTTTTTAGTTGGTGAATTAACAACTTATAAAAAACCTCGTATTACATATTTTTAAGTAATTTTTCCAGCGATATATTTTCCCCGTTATTTATAGAAAAACAAATTAAGAAAAAAATCAAAAATTTTAAATGTTTATAAATAGCTAGGAAAAGAACCAAAATTTTTTGAAAATTATTCTATGTATACGTACCTACAGAAAATGCTTAAAAAACATTTGGTAATACTTAAATATCTATTCAAAGCTATTTGTTACACCCAAAAAATCAAATTTATTATAATATTATATAATACATAAGTAGGTACCTATATAATAAAGTTTTATGCTACCTATATTAATTTTTGGTTTAGTTTGAATTTAAAAAGTTGTTTAATGAAAATGAATGAAAATATTATTTTGTTAAGTTTTTGATACTGTGCTTATGTAGTTATGCAAAATGTAACTCATTTAACCATATGATTAAAATGTTGTTGTTTGACATTTTGTCTTAAATATCTATAAGAGTAAGTTCATACAATCATACATTTATATGAAATAATTAGGACTTGAGTTTTCCTAACTAATGACAGATAATATTTTTAATAATTTTATACGTATACATTTTATAGACAAAAATGTATGATCTAGTATTCTAGAAATAATAATATGATTATGAATATAATATATTACAGTGATTAACAACAAAACTATCCAAGTTTTTTCAATATATAATAATATATTATACATTTTCAATATATAATAAATGTATAGTTAGTAACTATAAGTTTTCTATGGTTGGGCTATACAATAAGTACTATAGTTTTATTTGTTGTTATTTTACGTGTTTTACAAAAATAGTGATAGTTAATATTGTTTGTAATACAAAATGTATTAAAAATTCATATAAATTGCCTAGTTAAAACTCCTTTAAAGCGAGTGTATCTGTTTATTACAAATCTAAACTAAAATTACCTGCATTCAGCCTCTTTAGGTACGTCTATCTTTCGTGAATACGGGATACCACAAAAAATCTATTTCTCTTTAATCAGACTAGGCAGGCTAGCCCATAATCTATAATTCCTTCATTTTATTTAGTAGTTTAAACTCTATACGTCTTCATATTTACTATGAGTCTATGAAAAAATTATAGAATAATAATCTGCTCTCTTAAAAATATTAGAAGTACATATTATTTTAATTATGACTTATATAATACAAATAAATATATAGATTGTATAATTATTCAGATATTGTTTTGTAACCTACAGAAAATAAATTTAATAAAATCAGTTACACGTAGTAACTATAAATGTAAAGAATTTAATCATTCTTTATATAAATAGTACATATTATATTAATTTATAAGCCTAATCTATCATAATATGACTCATAACACGTATTATTAATTATTATTTATATTTATTATTATCAGTGAAATCATTAAAACATATAATTGGTACTTATCAATTATTTCATTACATTAGTATAATAACAGTATTCAAAATAATGCGATAAAACGACTATATTATAGCAAAAATATTTCAAAATTTCAATTAGTTGTATTATTTGATTTTAAAAATGATAAATTATGGATTAGCCTAACACTAAAATACCCACTTTAAAATATCTCCTATGTATGTGTAAGTGTATCTAATACATACTATCTATTTAGATTTAAAAATATTTTTAGTTAGTACACACTTTATGTCTATATACATAGATAATTTATACTTAAATACTTAATGAGTTAGAGAGAAATCTATCTTTGCTAAGTACTTCAAAATATACTCAAAAATTTACTTTAGAACTGTTATCTATACAAATTAAATATAGATAGGTACTTAAAATGCTGATAGAATTTTAACTTTTATGTGGGGTGATTATTAATGCATTGGTTTTTGTATGATGTGTTTTTTGTTCTTTTGTTCTGTCATCACGTTTTAGAGCACACAATTTAAAGTAACAAATTTAATGTAGTATGTATACCTATTTCTCAATTTAGGAGTGTCAAAAGTAGTAAATAAAAAAATTAAAAATAACCTATTTAATTTACTTGCATCTTAGTAAAACTGAATTTAAAAAAATAATTATTATTCATTAATTTAATTTACAATTTTATGCCATAGTCGTCAATTTAACGGGTTTATTAAAAAAATAAGTTTATTAATAATAAATAATTTATTTTAAAATAGTTTATCTTTAATTTGTATAATTTGTAAAAATGAAAACTAGAATTAGCACTATAATATAAAATTAAATAAATATCAAAATTAAGTTTTTGAATTACCATTTCCTTGATTTTTTTAAAATTAAAAAAAAAGTCGGCAAGTGGGTATTGCTCTGCTGTACATTAGGGGGTAGGATGGACCTCGGACTAGGGTAGGTTAAATTTGAATGCAATGATAGGTATAATTGTATACGAAAAACGATTCTGAACGGAGATGATTGTCAGTCTAGAATATTTAACGTTAGATATAAATACAAACAATTTTATGAATTTTGAACTACAAAATAATTTGCAAATATTAATGATTTTGACGAATTTTTGTTAAAATTTGAACTTCAAATGTTAATAAAAAAAAATTGTGCCTATGTATTCTTATAATTTTTTAATCACTATAAGAATAACATATGGGAAACTTTGTATACAATTTTCAAGTATTTTGATTGGGCCAAAAAAATTTTATCGACACTTCAAAAAAATTTTGAAAATTTCAGTTGTCTATAAATAGTTAAAAAAAACTCAAAATATTTTGAAAATTAAATTATGTAAAGAAAATGCCAATCTAAATAACTGGTAAAATGTTTAAGTATCTACGACTTACACTTTTTGAATAATAACAAATATTTAAAATCGTTTGAGGATAAATCGTTATCGTTACGCGATTTCGTAAGAATTTAAAATTCAAACGTACTTAAAATTTTTCTATAATGATGCTTCGAGTTTTCTCAATAGCTACTTGAAGAAAAACCCATGGAAAACTTAGTGTTGTATTTTTATCCTTAGTTATAAACACAAAACATTTTATGATTTTTCAACTTCAAAATTACTTGCAAATTTTCGCGTTTTCGACAGATTTCGTAAAAATTTGAACTATAAACGCTTATAAAAAAAAATTGTGACTAACGATTTTTATTTTTTTTTTTTAGCTACAATAAGAACAACTCATAAGGAACTTTGTATTAAATTTTCAAGTTTTTTTGGTCATCCAAAATTTTTTTACCGACACTTCAAAAAAAAATTGCATAAAAATCGAAAATTTCAGTGGTCTATAAATAACTCAAAAAAGTCAAATTTTTTTGAAAATTTAACTATATACGGATACCACTGACATTAACATTTGGTGAAAATTTCAAGTATTTACAGTGATTAGTTTTTGAATTACAACCATATAAAAAAATCGATTCGGTCGAAAACTGGTTTTGCGTAAAAATTCTCGTTTTTCCGTCATTTTTTTTTTTTTGTTTTTCTCGATTTTTTTAAAAACTATTTGAAAATGTTTACTTTTTACCTCTATAATGCACCAAGGATATTCACTTTTCCATCGGAAACTACCCCCGAAGTTTGAAATTGAAGCATTATTTCGACTAGTTATGCTGTAGTACACAGCAGCAGCAGCAGCTGTACACAGACACATAAAAAAAACATACACCATTGTAAAATCAATACATTCATCACTCTGTTCAGAATCTAAAAATAATTTTTAAAAGTAAAAAAATAATTTTAGTTATTTTGTCGTAATTTGAAAACAAATCATTGTAGAAACTTGAAGCTTATTACCTACGAATACTATTTTGATTAATCATTATTTTCTACACGTAATAAAAATTTTCAAAATATTTTAATTAATTTTTAGCTTGACGCAGTCCAGTGGCGCGTACGCAGAATTCGTTTATGGGGCGGGTTACCATTTATGAATATGTATAAAATGTTATTAATGTAATATTCCATAAAAAATTATACCAACATGTTCACATCTGGGAGGGGGGGTTAAAACCCTAACTTCTCCCCCGTCATATTATGCACTAGCAACCTATTTACACCATTTTAAGATAGTCGATATGTACGTCACCACGTCAGAGAATTTTGACTCAAAATGAATGGGACAAGCAGATATCATTTTTTTACCATTATAACTTAGGTTTAGACGATACTGATTAGTGATTACGTAGAAAACTCTACATCAAAGAGCACTACGCCACTACTAGGTACGTATGTTACTAGTCACTACACCATTCCATCAAATATCAGAATGTGACAACGCTAGAACAATAGAGATGTCGTCACACGGGGAGATAAAAATAATATCGTCCACAAGTAGGTTAATCGAACGAGACAAGCTCAAATCGAGATTGCAGCTGCGTACTATACATTATAATTATATAATAATAAAATAATAATTTATGCTTACACACAGTTAGTTATTAATAATCCCGTCATATGCTTTATGAAAACCTATTTGCTATACTCGCGCCCAGTAGTAAGAACCTATTAGTACCTATGAGCTATAGCCTATAAGTACTAATGTATACGTCATTCGTCCGCATCACGACGTAATAATAAAATAATAGATGAACGTCGCCGTTTTTTTATTGTTATTGTTAGTTATTATTACTTATTATTGATATTTATTGTTGATAATTATTATAAATTATAAACATTGATTACAAATACTGAAATACTATAATATTTTATATTTAATGTAATTTATTATTATCATTGTTTATGAATTATGATTCATATTGCTGTTCATCATAATATCCGTGATACTGCGATACCATATAGATCAATTATTTTGTCATGATTCATGAATATAAATTTCCATTATTAATAGGTCATTTTGAATTTTGACTCCTGGAATTTAAAATAAGTAATATGGGAGGGTATTTCAAGAAATACGAAATCGAATAAGCTGCCTAGAAAAAATTTAACATTATCAATTTAAAATAACGTGGAGTAAAATGTGAATTATCATAATTCACACTATTTATTTTATTGTTAGGGAAAGCGAACGCTAAAATAATGTTTTCATTATAGTAGGTATATAATATATACATATACATATACATAGGTATATTATATAGACACTAGTGGCGATAAATGTTAGCGATAATTTTTGCTGTAATTTTTAAGCATCACACATTCACACCATTATATCCAAGGTTAATATAATTATCAAACTGATGGTTTCCTTTATGGCCCTATAGCTTGTTGGTACAGACGTGCAGCGATAATATTGCAGCCTCCGTTTACATCTTATCTCTGTTCAACGCCTGTATACTGTTGTATATAGACATTATAGATGTGCTGTTGATCCTAGAATCTAAATAAATTAAAGAGATTAATTTATTTCCTTTAAATAAATTGAATAAAGTTGGTTTGGTGTATAGTCCCGGACTATACAATACATAATTAAATGAAGAAAAACACGTATAATAAAATGTAAAATGTATAGTATATAATAATTGTCATTTTTCAAGTACAAAAATAAAACGGTAATCCATTAACAGGTAGGTATACGTATATCAATGTGATATTTATTAAGTATGTTTATGTCTACAGTTTATATATACCTTCTTATTAATAATTACTTATAATTTAAACTATTATCAATATTATTACTAAGATTAGATATAGTATTATATAATATATTAATTATAGGTAGTATTGTAGTAAGTGTATACATTTATATAATATAAATAATATGGAACATGGAGTACAACTAAAAACATTAAAAAAAAGATATTCGGTCAGTGATCACTTTAATAACTTCTAATGATAAGTGGTAAGTTAAATATTAATTGTTGATTTACTGTCGTACGTACCTAAATTATTGAAAACACGAATAAAAATTTCAACTTTTTTCCAACATTATATTCCAAATACAGTACAAAATATGACGTTTGCAAAAGATGGGTTGTGAATTTAATTTGCAGACATAGTCATCCAAAAAAATTGGAAGCTATAATACTCAAATTTTGAATGAAGCGGGGGGGGGGGGTAAATTAGGAAAATTTAGAAAAGTTAAATGAAACAAAAATTGTAAGAAGAAAATTTAAATGTAACTATTTTTTTTCTTCATATTTTGATTTTGATTTATTCTTATACTTGTAGTTTTGAACAGAGTCGGACTGGGCCGGCGAGTTACCGAGGAAAACTCGGAGGGCCGCAGAAAGTGTTGATTCAATAGCCGGTGTCCAGTTGGTATTAATTTTGGAAAAGGGCCGTTTTAATAGTATTATCTCGGGCCGAATTCAATTTTCAGTCTAACTACCACCCTGGTTTTGAAATTGACTTATACTTTTGTATTTTTGTATCCTGGTCTATCGATAATATTTTTAAAAAACTTTTTACGTAACAGTATTATACTATTATTAGTAAATTTTATGTATAAAGAATAATAATTAAATATTTATTGAGTAAAAGAAAATGATGTTGATTTTAATCAATTTTTCAAATTTTAATTTTGTGATGTGAGTTGGATGTAATTTGTATTTTTGAACTTTTTATCTGACTCAAACGTTATCGGGTTTTTTGTCTGACTTTTTTTCAAATCAGACTTTATTAATTATCCTCGGACTTTTGACCAATTACCTATGTTATTAGTATTATTACTTAAAGTGATTATAATGAATAATTATTATGGTATTTCCTTCCTACATAGGAGATTTTTTTACACTTATATGTTTTTTATATTTCCATAAACAATTATTATATATTTTTCAGTTAAATAAATTTTTACATTTCAGGTATTATTATACATAATATGTATATAGTATAAACATATTTAATATTTTATAGTATAACATTTAAAGAAAACCTGATAGACTAATAACTTGTTCGGCACGGACGTAAGCGATAAGAAAACGACAGTTTAACTTTGGGTATTTTTAACACTTATTCATCTTAATTAAACTATAACAATACTCAATAATACAAAAATAGAATACCAAACTTATAGGCATGCACAACAAATAAACAGTTGTACATAAACAGTATAGGTTGAAGGTTCTATACAGTATACACTGCAAATGCGATTGCGATTAGAATTTTCAACTGACCAATACCAATAAGTCGTTATTTCTTAACTACTTAAGTGTTTGTATATAATACCACATGATATGTACAATAATTGTTAGAGATAGTCAGATAGATAATACAAATACACATCTAATAAATAAGATATTTTGTATTCATATGTAAATGATTGATACTTAGTAGAGATGAAGAATACTTAAGAACTATTAAAGTCAAGCAATATAACAATATTTCTTTTCTTTTCGATGTTTTGATTTTTCTAATTTACACTAAAAATTTAAACACTGCTTAAAAGAAGCTTAAAATAGATATGGAAAATCATTGAAATAAAAGTATCATCATTGAAATATCTATACAGGGGTGGATCTGTGATATTTTGATAGGGGGCACATATAAATTGTATAATGATTCTTTAATCATAATTAATAATGCATAGGTACTCTTGTGTTTAACAAAACTGGTATTTGGTAATATACTAAATAATATATATATATATAATGTTGATTCCATAATATCACACTCCAAAATAATAATTTATACATATAGGCAAGTTATTATACTTATATGTAGTCATTAATAACTAATAAGTACAAATATTTTTATATAGATTCTTATACTTAATTGTCTCATAGGTCGAATTGAAGTCTGTAACTCACTTTATCACTTTATCAGTTTAAATTTAAACAATGATTATACAAGTAGATAGTATTATAAATTATTCTTATTTACTGTATTTTTCATTTATATAATACTCGTAGTAACATAAAAAAAATTATCGATAGAAAATTGACAGGGAGGGCACGTGCCCCTGTGCCTCTCCCCTGAATCCACCACTGTATCTATAAGTCTATTACACATAAAACAAATCATAATATACTTGAATTGTATTGACCTAGAGCACAGAGCACCTTTAAACGGCTTAAACTAATACACTTTACATTGAAATCCAGGGCATACCAATGATACCATAATCTAACTCATCAACACGTGTAGGTCGTTAAAACAAGATATTAAGTTGGATCACATACTGCAGCTATGTTTTCTGTTGAGTCGTGTTCAAAATTTGTGTTTAGCCCAATTTTGGATATTTCCCTGTAAATTGTGTTTAGTAAATGATACTATATTTACAACAGTCAATCAGAATTGAGAATACGATAAAAGATACAACACATGACAAAAAAAAATTAACGTATCTAGTTGTGACCTCGTTTAATACTACAATTAAATAGGTAATAAGTAATAACTAACATTTAAAATCACAATTAAAGGTAATAAGTTAGGTATATTAGTGTTATTATAATTATTAGTTATTACTAATAATATTGATTATATTATTATAGTAATATAGTCTATTCTGTATAATCAATGTTAATAATTAATAGATAATAATAATACCATGTACCTACTACGTAGGTATGCATGTTTATATTACTTTAAAGTTTAAATAGTTAATAATAAAATCACTGACCTCAATATAAAGAATTTATATAGATTAATAGTAGTCTATATACTTCGTTGTCCATAAAAAAGCATCCTTGTTAAATTTGGTTGCCTATAAATTATTACCTCGTATTTTATTAGATTTAAACTATTTGCTATTCAGATATGTAGGTACCCTTTTTTGTGTGATAGTTCAATATTAAATACAAATTTAATATTCTTAGTCTTTATCGTAATTAAACGCGGCTTTTTTGATATCGATTATCGTTCTTGATTGGCTTGACTTCCCTGTTAAGCGTTTAGTTTCACGTTGTGTACCCCTTGTTTATCGCACTTCGGGTGTTGCAGCAATTCTTAGAGCAGGTATATAAGCTCGCAGCACTCGCAAGTATTCAACTCGCTTTTCTAGTGTTTCAGCAACCATTAAAGTATAGTGGTTGTGATCCGGTCGGTTTTGTCCCTTCTGATGTTTCATCATAATATCTAATAAATTGCTGATGATATAGTCAACACTCAACGCTGGTTGAATCTTTCAACGATAGAATTTTTGATGGTATTTAAATAATTGTGTACCTATTAAATACATTTTTCTTTATTTTTGAAATATTAACTTGACTTATACACAATTCACATAAATAATAACTTATAATGTAATAATTAATAACTAGGTATTTTAAAAATAAAAAATAAATAACTTTCTTAGTATTTAAATATAATATGTAAAAATTATTTTCGGGAGTGATAGTGAGGTTATCGAAGATTATTTCAATAGTTATAATTAATAACCTTTAACCTTCTCCGAAAGTCCGAACCAAGCTCAGTCGACTCGAATTACATTGACAGTTGCACTTTTAGGAACATTTTGAGCAAAGGCAGTAATTATTTAATTTTTATTTATGTCTTTGTTTTTACATTTTACTTATTTAGTAAATTTTCTAGTGGTAAGTAACTCATCAGTTGCAAGTCTATTTTTTGTTACAATCAAATCTGTTATCGATAATTTACATATAATAATTTATGTACCCTGCGTTTAAGAATATATTTTAAAACCGTTGCGAGTTATTTATAACACACAGGTTAGAAATATTAATACTAAAAAAATATTTCAATGCTTTATTCAACTTTTGATAAATAGGTACCAATAAATCAGCAGATTCGTTGAATCCGTTTTAATTTGCACCCAGGTTTTTTACAATGACCTTAATTATTCGGCGGCAAGCCAAAACAACTGATAAACTACAGGAGAAAGACCTCTTATAGCTTCTATACTTACAACAACTAAACAAGGAACATTTATTTAACCTATTTTTGGTCCTACATGGTTACGCATGTATATATATTAAAAAAATAAACGTGGCCGCTAGTTGCGGCGTCAAAAGCGCTTTTATTGTCTAAGTAGTAAGAGTTAAATTGTTTATCGTCTTACTGACTTACTCTCTTATACAAACGTACAGCAGTACTACGAATGGAAGTGTACGACAAATGAACAAATAACAATATAAGTAATATAACTATAGTAGTGTTTGTATCGCGATTCACGGTACCTACACCTAAATCGGTATAAATATAATAATATCACGTTATACATAATATCGTATAGGTACTGCGCAGTAGACGTGCGCGCGTTTTTTCCTATTCGATTTCGCGCGCGTGTACCGCTATCGAATCGAATTTCCCTTTGATGTTTGGGCTGTTGGCTGCACCGTCGCATTGATGGTCGGGGGCCGAGGACCGGACCTCCGCTCGTCACCCTGTCCATCCAGGTTGTTGCGCGCATTCACCGCAACGACAACAACACTGCGGCCTCGTCCTTCAGTGGGCCCGTCCGTAACATTCTGGGTCGTCGTTTCGACTGGAAATTTTTTTTTCAAACGCGTTTTTTTTTTCCTTTAATATTTTTCCCGGTCGTCAACCGCCGGCGTTGGTCTTTTACACATTTCTGTTGGTCCGTTGCGCTTTCGCGCTTCGCGTTCCCCGGACAGACAGGCGTGCGTGACCAGCCCTACGGCGGCAGCAAATCTCGTCTCGGGGGCCGGACAAATACACACGGAAGAACCTGCAGCTGTACTACGTCGTTGTCGCCGTCGCACCGTCACGTCCTAGGTGAGTTTCCCCTTATGACATATTATTTCTTTAAAGTCTAAAGGGTAAAGATATGTTGATAATTGCTCAAAAACGGTGTACCGTAATCGGGATGTTACCCTAAAATTGTTATGGAGGAATGTCGCAGGCGTGTATTATCGATGGTATCGTGATAGTGGTGTCCGACGGTCGAGCGCGCGCATCTTGGTGCCGCCGCGGGCTCAATATGGCCACCACTTGCATTGCGCACGATGGGTTCGCGCCATTTTAAGCATCCTACAATTACTGCCTTCGTTAATCTGTTTGGCGCTTTTTAACTTCCAAGTGGTTTTGATCAAAATTTGGATTTTTGTTGAACTCGCTAGTTGTTTATGTTCTAATGAACTATTTTGCCCGATAAAAACAATCAACTAGATCAACAACCTACTGTTGAACATAGATATGATATTTGAGACTTTTTTGATGGTTGACTTTTCAAGCCTGCAATCCCTGATTCAGACGTTTACTCTGTGTATTATTGCTAATGGGGTCAAAACACTTCATTGAATTCTATGGTCTCATTCATCAGTGTTTTGCATAAGTAAATTTTAAATAGTTAAATGCTGAACTAATCATTTGATTTTTGGACTATAATACGATTAAAATGATATGGGCCTAGTATAATATGTGTTGTGAATTACTTGATAATCAATTAAGACCAATGAGGAATTATAGTTTTATATGGCACTTTGAATCAACTCAACTACTTACCTTAAATAAAAGTCAAATCTTATATTTTTCTTAATTTCCTATATTATTGAATACAATGGTGAGGTTCAATAACAAATATTATTAAACAATGTAGATAAGTATTATTATTGTTTATATTAATAATACTGCCTATTCATTTGATGTGAAACAGTTATTGTTATAAATCTTTTTTCTTTTAAAATTTATTTCTACATAATAAAAATATAATAATTAATTATATTTCCATTTAATAACCTGGCAAATTAGAATAAATTGTTGATTTAATAATTTTGAAAGTAGGTATATGTAACTACCTAGGTACTTATCTGATGTTGATTATTTAAATTTTATTTTTTTTTGTGTTAAAATAAATTGTTTTATTAGTGTGCTATCTGAAATTAATTAATTTTTTTAATGTGTTGCACCTTAAAACATTTAGTTTATGTTTTGAATATGGCATTTTTTTAATTTTCTTAATAATTTATCCATATGTAACGAAAAACTATGGACAACAAACATAATTTTTAATTCACTTATAAGGTGTTGTATCCCCTCCACATGTGTTGTCACCATAATATCAGGAACATACAATAGTAAATTTACGTTCAGTAGAACTAATTTTAGTGTGTTATTTGCTTTAATATAAGGTTTAAATATACTGTTTCTTGTATAGAACTCAGTTTAATTATATGTTTAATTTGTCAACCTTAAATGTTTTTCTTAGCATTGAATTTTTTTAAAAAAAACTTACATTTGTATAAAATACCTATCTAGTAAATACCTATTTATTTCTATTTTAAATTAAATAAAAACAATTATTATGGATAATGTGTTTTCCTTAATATTTATCAATAGTAATAACAAGCTACCAATAATAATGGTATACTTAATGTAATGTAATTGCTTTTATTTAATATTAATATAAATTTCATGTTTTTAAAGTACTAAATTAATGTTGTATTGTATTGTAAATAATTAAAATTAATTACATTTATATAGGACAAATTTTGGCATCTATTATTTTATTATTTCAAAGTCCCAAATAGTTTTGTTATCTAATCTCAATATTATTGTCATTGTGTAGCTTAAAAATTTGTTATGTCTAGTATGGGTTTTGATTATATAAAATTCCTTTATGAGTTTTAAAATGTTTTGTTGTTGAATAACAATAAATACATAGTCTAAAAAGTTAAAAGTCGTTAAAAGTTAAATGTTAAACTAATTTGACTATTTTGAATAATAATAATTAGGTAAACAATATGTATTAGATAATATAAATTGTACGAACAAGATTAATGTTAAATTTTATTGTAATTGTTTAGGTAGGATTTGAATATTATCTAAATTTTATTTATAGAAAAATTGTTGTGTTATTAATTAAACAAATAACTATACATAAATCAAACTATAAAGTAATATTTAATATAATACAATTTTTTAAAAATAGTTAGGATCTATGTTATGAACGAGATTATGAGTTGAATTACTTAAAATTTTCAGGTGTAGATTTCAGTTAAAATGTTCAAAAAATTCCACATTAAAGATATTCCTATCTCTTGGTTTTAACAAATATTACCTATATTTATGTGTAATTAATTACATAACATAGAATACTCGATAGTATAGCAACACTATAACGATTATGAGTTTTCAATTTAAAGTATACTAATATATTATATATTTATTATTATTTTAAGTATTCATATCAAGCCTTCTGAACGTTCATTAAATAGGAAGACACAGAAAACGATTGAGAAAAATGAATTCCAATACAGCTTACTATTAATTGCTGTTCGCTGCATGCAGCAACAACAACAGAATTGTAAAACGTAAGTACTATCAACCCTATTAATTTTTATAGTCTATTATTATCTATCCAAAATCAATTTTCAATATTGATGCCAAAAAAATGTTTAAATCTTATAAACTTAACAGATAAGACGTGAATAATTTAGTAATAGGTGTTAGGTTTTTAAATATTTTATGCATATAATATCAGTTGTTGATATTAAATATCAGGTATCATTTTTAAGAATATGTGTATGTGTAGACATTTCTATTTGCAACCGACTTTAAAGAGTTCTAAAAACACACTTGTGCAAATACGTTTTTAGGTTTAGTTTTGGCATGCATGTATGTTTGGCATTAATTTTGATTGCTCTAAGTTTAAACATATGCTAAGTCTTAAATATTTAATTAAATTAAGCATTGTTCTCATTAACATAGTATTAAAAATTGGATATTTTTTCTAAATTTAATTATTATGATATCTTTGTTTTGGTGGTTCCTATCTTATTTATTGTTATTTTGTATGTTTAATTGAATTTAGATTAGGTAATGATATTAATATTATTTAACAAAAATTTAAATTGTTTGTAGAGGTTACTAATATTTTATAAACATTAGAGCTGTATTTAAGTTTGGTGACGTTCCTGGCAAATTACACAATGTACATTCTCAAAAAACCATAAATAAAAACGTGTATATATGTGTATTGCTTAAAATTTTAAGTTAGCCTACCTATGTTCACAATTTTTTGATTTCATTATTTCTCTCTTTTCTTTTCAGAGTTAAATTTCAAATGGTTTTTTTTAAAAAAAAATTTTTGTTAGTCCTACATAGTCCTATTATACCTCATCAAACTTCATTTAAACCTAAATATTATTATGAAAATATCAAAAAATTCTACATACAATAATTTGATTTTAGTAGCAAATAGGTAATTGTATATATTTGGTCATAATCATATATAGTACAGATAAAGTTGGTATATGTAGCCCCTTGTACCTTTACCTACTGCCAATTATTTTATTATAGACTTAAATAAATCTTACCTCTGTTTAATTACATTAATTATACAAATGAAAAATAAATTTTTATGGCTTTTAAATGTATGTACAATTCCTAAAAAATGAAATTTTTATTTTTGATTAATTTGATTTGATACATGTCACTGTGAAAAAATATAATATATATTCCAGAAGTAAATGAATCTGGCCAGATCTTAGTTTATTTAAATAAATGTACATGCTATAGATACATAAATCTATGTTTAATTATTTAGCTCTAGTTAAATAGAACGATTTAAATCAACAATAAAATATATAATGTTTCATTATTATATTTAAAATGTTTATTTATGTATGAATTAAATTATTATTGATTGAAAAATGAATGATGTAGACAGAATATAAATTTATGATAAATTTATTTTTTATTGATATTTTTCTCCATAGGATTTTTAAGTATTTATTAATTATCCATAATATTTTTGCTTAAAAGTAGTACCTATTATAATTAATTAATTACTATTTTGAAACTCTAAAATTGTACTATTTAATTTGTTATCAATACATATTTAAAATATTTATTTACTTTAACAATAACTGTTTTTTTTCAGCCAAAGAAAACCAAAAATGCTCCACTAAGCATCTGTCCCCTCTTAAAGAAGATGGGATATTCAACTACATACTCATCAGCTCAATAAATAACCCTTTTGGCTGTTTTGTACTTTTTTTTTATTTAGTATAACTTACAACTTAAATTTTTTATTCACACGCAATATATTTTAAACTATAATACATTTAATTGAAAACTGAAATTATAAGGTAAATTAATTTAAACAAACTGATAAATTATTGTTAAGTGTATCAATAATAAACAAAACATTTTGCAGTCATAAAACATCAAAAGTATGTCCCACAGTCATTTTTTAACCAAAGAAAACTTTCCTAGCTTTTGCAAGAAGTTGTCTGAACTTGAGTGGACAATGGATTCAACATGTACAGAAAAACCTGAAACTTCGTCTCCTGCATATTCTTTTCTGCCAACGGCCCGAAATGTACCCAAAAGTGATTATCATCCTAAAGAATCTTACCAGCGTTTCTTAATTGATTCTAATGAAGACAATACTTTAATTGAAAAATATCTAAAACAAGAATGTGACACTTATAAGTTGTTTAGTGGTCCACCAATTAATCCATTATTTACTGATGAAGGTCGTGGTTCTAGTATTGAAGATTCTCCAAAATCTTTTTCATATTTTTCAAAAACGAGTTGCTCTTTCATGGATAAAAGTATTTGGGCACAGGATTCTGGTAATGATAGCTGGCCTGATGCATTTTTGCCACTGGATATTAAAGAAGAAACCACATGGAAAGAATTGAATAATGAAATCAAAAAGGAGCCCATGTCATGGGCAGTAATACAGCGTCCAGCCAAAGAAGATAAATTCAAACCCATTAATCAATTGGTTGATGCTGGTGCGGCAATTTTTCCAGATGGCTCACAATTCGAAATTGATTTATCGTATGAAGCATTTGACGCTGTTGAAGTAGAAGGGAAATTATACATTGGCAAAGATGAATTTAGGCGTACAGATGATGGGTTGTTGTATAAAGTCTGTAACCAAGATAAAGGTAAATTATTGTTTTATTCTTAATAAGTTATAAATAAAAAAATATTCTACAATGAAAAATAAATTGCATTTAGGTACTCAAACGGACAATTGGGATGACAATGAAACTGTTTTAGTAACACGTACTGCTAGGCGACATTACCATTTTCCAATATTCCAGAATTGGCACACATCTCAATCAGGCGATAATCAAGATTTGCTGAGTGATTTTTTTAATCCACAGCGTGCACGTGAAGTTAGAGGTGACGTGGATGATAGACCTCAAATGGTAGATATGCTTCGTAACATTATGGGTATGCAACATATATGGGATAAGCCAACTATGTACAATGAAATTGATGCTTATCCAGAACAAAATTTGTACATACCAACAACATGCAATGAATTGGCTGCTACCTACACAATGTAAGATTAAATAATTATATTCTGTGTAATTATTTAAAAAATATTGGTTTTTATTATTAGATTGCAGTCAGATAGTGGTTCAGAAAGTTCAGATGATATAGACAATAATTGTGGTACTCTATTCCGTAATTCGAGAACTTGAGAGAGGCATTATTGATTTAGGAATTTGCAAGATTAAATCAACACTGTAATATTTTGTTTTGCTGTGCACCATTTATGTTTTTTGTCAAGACATGTTAGGCTCATTAAGGTTAGGTTATACATATTTTTCTTTGGGACAAAAAACTATAATATTTTACATTTGTATGACCAATAACATTTAATTTGGTCAATAAGTTATTTGTTTAAAATTGTATTTAAAAACAAAATAAAAAAAAAGAACAAAACGTCAAAAACCCTTAAAAAAAATATATATATATATATATTAAAAATAAACATACCATAATATATATTTATATCTAATGGATAGACCTAAGGCTCTAAGATATTACCATATGGGTTATTTTCTTAGGTTAAAGAAATTATCCCACTTAAATAATTTGCTTTGATTAATGATGTATTTTTTTTTTTTTTGATGTGTTCAAAACTGTCAAGACATTTTAAGAATTTTATCATTTTATTAGCCCGATATTAGCAATATTTTATAATTAATCAATTTTATTTTGAAGAAAAAAGATAATAAAATACTAAAATGGTGAACTACCCGAAAGTTGAATCTAACAAAATTATTATCAAGGTATCAAGAGTTAGGTAAGGTGTCTATGAGCAAAGTAGTACATACTCTACTCAAAAGTGAGGAACTGGACAAATTTCTCTGGATTTTTTTTATGTGCGAGTATTTTGGTGAATTCAATGTATTTTTAAGTTATTTGACCTTTCAAGTTTTGTAACTTATTTGATCTAAATCATACCTTAAATTATTTTTAATTGATAAATATTGCGGGTTACATAATGTTTTTAAAAAAATGTATTTATTCTCGAAATTCATAACTAATCACCACTGTATTAAAATAAGTTTTCTTTTAAATCCTGGTAATAAGTTTGTCCAGTTCAGTTAGAAGATATCCAAAAGACGGGTCCTGATTTTTTTTAAATATGGCGCCCGAAAATTTACTTTACATTCTTTTATTTTTATATACATATATACTTATATACTTATATTTGTATGTATGTATGTATTTTTTTAGTTTAAAGTGAAATAAAAGTTATTTTTTCTAATAATAAAACAGTCCGAAAACCGTTTTCGGCCCTGATTTTTAATAAAAAAGCGCCTAGAGTTTTATTTAACACTAACCAATTTTTTTTTTTTTTAATATTATTTTTATTTATTACACGCAGTTAACCAAAGTGCCTTTTAGAAACATGTATAAAATTTGAGTTTTTCATTGTATTTAGGGGTTAATGACTGAATCAATCGCTCTTTTGTTTATCGGTTATTAGAAAACTGAATTAAAGCCGATAAATGCACGAATGAAATAGTTATCAAAAGATGCGCACCCCTTTTTAATTATTATTTATGTATGTATAAAAAAGCATGTACGCTAAGACCCAGATAATTTACATAAATAATTTATTTTTATTACTTTTATGTGTGTATGTATATAACATATACATACATACATGTATACATTTATCATTTTTTACGAGGCCAAAGGAATATTGTTTTTGTGCATTTGTTTTGTTAAAGTTGTTATTTATTTTAAAATATTTTTTAATACATTTCGTAAGAGATGGAGCACAAAATTATAAAAAAAATTTGATTTTGTTATTTTATATTCTACCTTGATTTGTCTTGACAGTTTAGAACAAATATTATATTAATCAAGTTTGAATGAATCTATATAATATATAAAAAAATGTACCTAAGAGGTCTTAAGATCTTTTTAGATAATTGATATTTACTAATTTATATATTTAATATATATATACAAAATGTAGGTTCATATTTTAGTTTGTGAATTTAATGAGTTTTAATTTCAAAAAGAATAATGTTAAATTTTGTTAGGGCATTAAAAAGAGGTAAGACAAAATATAATCACAATTTATAAAGAAAAAATGCATAATATGTTTGATTTTTAAATTTCAACTTGTAAGCTATTGAATTATTTCACTTGAATGACATAATTCAAGTATTGAAAAGATAGGAGCTACGTAAATTATAATTTTAAAACTAAAACATTTTTTTATCAAATGAATTGTATTAATATACCCCAGTCCCTCAGAAGCATAGGTTCTTTTAGGTAGCTCTTGTAAAAACACTGATTTCTATGTGAATATATAGATTTAATACTATATTTAAAAAAATGAAAAAGTGATTCAATTTTGCTGTCCAAATTGAAAATAAATAACATTTTTTAAATTTATATACTTATTTAAATTTATAAAGACTTGTTTTTGGTTTACTCAAGGAATATCATTTTATGAAAATATGTTGAGTTACATAATTTTTTACTCTGATCAGTGGAATATAATTATTTTAACTTTGTTCTAATGTTGGATGTAAAATAGTATAATGTAACATTTATAAGTATAAAATTCTAAAATGCATTATATCTATTTAGCAATAGTTATTAAAATATTTCAATAAACAAGTCATTCATAGTTTCAAAGTCAAGGTTCAAAATTTATATTAAATATCTAAAATTTTTTGTTTTATATATAATTCTAAAATAATTTCATTTTAGAAGGTAAAATGTATAGAGAAAAAACATACTTTTATGAATATTTTGCATTCAATTTTTTTTTTTTTGTTTTTTTGTTGTTTTTTTTTTAGTTTTTTTTTTTTTTTTTTAACAAATATTGTAAGTATAAAGTTAAATTCATTTAGTAAAATAATTAATTTTTATTTTTATTTGTTGTTTATTAATAAATGTTATCATATTGTAAATTATTTATCAGTTGGCAAATTTTGTCAAAAATAGGATTCATACCAGTTCTTATAGTAAAAATATTAAATCACAAAATTAATTTTGTTTCAAATATAATTTTTAAACATGTAGAACACAGCAAAAGATAACAATATTTTATAAATTTAATTTTGCTTGGTCAATTCCTATTATGTTTATAATTTCTAAAATATAATTTTATTTAAAATGTTTTCTACAAGAAATAAAAATAATATAAAAATTAAATTGACTTCATATTATATTATAATTAAAATATTATACTACAGTAATGAAAATATAATCTTTTTATAATATAAATTTGATATATCCTGTATAAAATATCTAGTCCAAAACATAAAATTATAATTATATTATGTTTTAATTTAATTTCATCAAAAAAAAAAAATTTAATAAAAAAAAACAAATAATAGAAACTAATTTAATATTATCTCCCCAATTTTAATATTATGATATGATGTACAGTTGAATTACAAAACTTGTAGGAGGTTTTAATATTAAAATCAAACAATTAATTTTAATTTTAGAATATAAAATTTTATTGTAATTATCTAACAACCTAATTCTTGAATAAATTATAGTATATATTATATTAACACATCTTCAAGTTTAACCACTCCTTGTCCACTTGAATTAAAATGTGATCTACTATGTCTTCGTCTGTTTTTTTATTTGGTTAATATCAATTTTTTTTTTCATTAGAAATTAATATTTCCTTTTCATTATGTAATAATTGTTAAAAATTTAAAGTAAAAATATTATATTACATATAAATCATATTTTTGGCGAATTAGATACATTTTTTATTTTTAAGTGTATTTAATAGTCATAAATAAAGATTTTTTTCATGGAATAATAATATTTTAATAAGAAATTGATTATTACAATTTTAATTTTAAGGTAGTATGAATTTATATGTTGTAATCGATTCTTACGAATCTAATTTAGTTATTTTAATTTTACACTCAATATTTAATATTTATTTTTAAATTTTCAAAGTAAATCTTATTAATATTAATATTGTATGTATAAAACATTTAATATAATATATTGTACTCTATATTATGTATAATGTTTGTTGGTTAGACAATGGATACAAGATAATTGAAAATGTTCGTCAAAATATTTTTGCGGTGTAAACAAAAAAATGATTTAATAAAGTAACTTTGAACAGAGTATTATTATTTATGTTAATGTTTATTATAATTTAATACTGATATTATCAGTAAACCTTTTGAGTTAAGTTTGTGATTAGTGTATAAGTTAATAGGATATTTGTACGGATAAGGTCTATATAAATTTACTATGGAGTTGCTTACTATGATACTATTATATATTTCTTAGTTCTAGAATAACTGCCCAATAGTTGAAATTGAATGATGAAAAGATGTTATTCTGTAGGCTGTAGAGGACACATTTAAAATCATGTTGCGATGTATAGTTTATAATTTTGCAGGCAAGTATCATTTTGATGTAAATGTAAAAGTTTTTTTTTTTTTGTTAAAATATATTAACATTGGTTTAGCTTTAGCATAATAATGATGTCTTGTTTGTTTTGTCCTATTGGTCATTAATATTTTTTTGGATAAAATATATACTTTATGAATTATAACATTTTTTATAAGTTTCTTTATAGTTCATAACATTAAAAAACTTTGAAAATAGTTGTTAGGTACTTAAAATACGATCTAATATAAACATAAAAATTTAATAATATGTTAACAGATTAACTTGGAATCTTTCTTACTTAAATTTTTTATAATATATATAACACAAGTAAGTAATATATTATGTAATTTTTTGCCAAATGATTGATGAATTTATGAATGATGGTACTAATTTAAATTAAAGTATAATAATAATTTGTAAAATTAATCAATGCAATAGGTAGTAGGTACTCGTTGTAACATGATCGACCGACTGCATAAGATTGCAATAATCCTTTCTTTGTTCATTTGAATAAATATGCTTAAAAGGCTGTCATCAGTTTTTGATAGAATCGCTCGATATATTATATTTACCTAGGTACCATCGTAAAAAAAATAACCATTTTTTTGCGGAAAAAAAATGGGTTAGATAAATATAATACCCATTTTAGTGATATATTTTTTTCAAGTTTTATTTGGCTCGTTTTAAAATAAATGTATGAGAAAAATGTCACTTGGGTACACAATGATTTTTTTTATAAACTCAATATACTGAGTAATTTTTCTCTTTACTAAATAATCTATAATACGAATCTGATGCATAGATTTGATGTGTTACGAGTGTGTATTGTAGAGACAGCACGTGTAGGCAGGATTGTTTTAAGAAATTTGCATTCCTGGGACAAAAAAAAAAATCATAAATTTAATGTGATTTAAATATAAAAAAAATTAGCTACCTTTGTAAATAGCTACTTGAGTCAACAGCGCCCTGTAGCACTCATCTAAATAAGGCTCCCTATATGCAGGTGTAGCGATCTACCTTAAATAAAATAAGCATTATGTTTATGTAGGTATAGACGTGGTAGGAAAACATGGGCGTCCCCAGACATTTTTCTAGGGGAGGGGACAAATTTTTTTTTTTTATCTGAATACATAGGTAGACTTATTTTTAGAAGCTTATTTCTCATTGGGAATTTTACCAATTCTTGTGGAAAAAACATTCCAGCCTCCAGGGGGGGGGGGGCAAGTGTCCCGTCTTGCCCCCTTTGTGGACGCCCATGTAGGAGAAGATCATAAATCGTAATACATGAATTTATTGTACCCGGATACAATACACTCAGTGGCGTTTATTCAATAATTTCTTGGGGGGGGGGGTTCTTTTTAAAAACGCTATCTGGGTAACATAAATTGAAATTAAGATACTCCACACCAAAATGATCCAACTAAACTGTCTTAGATAGTTTTATAGACAGTCTATGTCTATCTACATTGTTAAATTATTAGAAAACCCGTAATAAAATATTTATTTAACATTAAGTAACTTTTTTTTTGTTCTGAGGGTGTTTGAACCCGACCCCCTCTCCGTAAATATGCCACTGCCTACACTTATCGAAGATACACGATACTCCATATTTTATATTTTATTATTTCCAATTAAATTTTATAAACATTACATTTTAATGAATGATTTATTGATGGTTAGTACCTACTATGTCGTGACGCTGTGAACATTTATATAGGTGCATATGGTATAAATTTATTATTTATATCCTTTTTTTTTGTCATTACATATTGAGTCACAAGGTAACGAATAATTATTTTTTAATTTCAAAAATATTAGTAGGCATACTGCAATATGCACCGATGTGCCGATGTAAGAGTTCAATTTTTTTGAAAGTTTTTATTGCCTATCGTAAAGTATATTTTAATTATTTTTTAAAAAAAAAATTGTTTTCAGCTTCTCATCCTAACTTAATAAAACCAAAAGGCAAAAAGTAATGATTTTATAAATAGGTACGTAATTAAATATATTATACGCTTATTACCACTGTATTGCTAATATATATACAATAACGCTATCTTACTAATAAGGAAGTAAGTAGGTTTTATTATAGTGATTATTAATTGGTATAGTATACGAGTTTATTTAATGGTTAATATTATAAAAGTTATTAATTAGCCAATACCTTATAATTATCAGAAATTAATAATTGTATTTTCTATTTCTGCTATGTTTTCTTGTCTTTCAAAAAATCTTTGTATACACCTATAGGTAGGTACTTATAAATTCTAAATCATGCGTCTCACATATTTTACATCATTAATGTCACGATATCTTGTTCCATAGACAGTGGCTGTTTATAGACGCGTGTATAATACACGATTATGTTAATAATTGAATATATAAATATATATATATATATATCCTGTTTCCTTTTTAATTTTTTCGATTCCAGCGTTGCAGTGTTACAGCGGTAATTACACCGGATGCAATAAAATTAGCTTATTATTTTGATATAACAATAGATCTCTAAATTTCTTATAGGTAGTCCGGGTTTCCTAATCGATTTGCCACGATTTAAGAACATGTAATACGGACACAAGGGTCATTGATCTATAAATGAAGACAAGAAATAATATAATGAATTAAATTCATGTACAGCCATCGTTTAACGTGTATAATTTTCGGGAAACGAAAAGAAAACTTATGATTTAATAACGAGAATAATAAATATTACTATACTGCATAACGTATAGCCATGCTTTTTTTTATAGTGTACGTTAATTTATGGCACGTGTAGAGAAATAATTTTACTTTAACCCATTATTTGTGTTTCGACCAAACCTAACCTAACGATCAAAATAATTAAAGTATCCTTAATACACAATGACTGCTAAACCTCAAAAGAAGTATTATTATTAGTTATTAATATAAGTATATAATTATGAAATTAAAAGTGTCAAAATAAATAGAATAACTTAAGGACTTGTAGGTACTTGTTTTATCAAAACTTTGAATAAAAAAATGCTATGAATCAGAATCATAATTAAACAGGAATAATAATATAACAAAAAAACCTGAAATCACCATTTAC
The DNA here is from genome assembly GCF_020184175.1 of Aphis gossypii. Taxonomy (NCBI): domain Eukaryota; kingdom Metazoa; phylum Arthropoda; class Insecta; order Hemiptera; family Aphididae; genus Aphis; species Aphis gossypii. Next base: position 38,700,321 of record NC_065532.1, read on the forward strand.
TGCTCTATCAAATGTCTTAATTTATCAAACAATACTATTATTAGTATTATATAGTTATAATTATAACTATACTGTATCTGGTATCAATTAGGTATGCTCTTTATTGTAAATAATATCTACTTTAAAACTATCATATTTGATACTAAATTGGACATATTAGTGTGATGTGATAATAATATATTACAGTGCGTTCATGTAGTTTTCAATTGAAATCAGTATTCACAATGTGATCGCGAGACTATAGTTCATTCAATTTGCAACACCCTTTGCTGTTCAAATACTGTACCTATGACATCACAATAGACAATGAATATTATATGTGTTCAATGTTCATACAAAATTATACGAGATTTATAACATACAATATTCTAATATTTTATATTCAGCCGTTCAGTGTGAAAATCATTGAATTGGTTTATGTCACTATAAATTATTTAAAAAATATTAATAATTGTGTAAATATATCGACAATGACGATATTAAAAAAATTTAAAGTCATACCTACCAAAATCAGTAGGTATTACCTAAGAGATACCTATCGTAAAAATTAAAGTACATATTTTTTTTAATTATTATGTATATTTGTTTTGTTATAAAACGGGTATAATACCTATGTGGCTATGTTATTATAGTATATGTATCATGTATGCAGATATTCAGTGGTGATGATACAAAGAAATGTTTTAATTTCTAAACAACCAATACTCCAATTTCCTTTGTAAATTCCCTAATATTTATATAGTTGATAACATTTGATGATGATGACAGATAGCCGATAGATGTTGCATGGTCACTATCGAGTAAAATCCATATGGTAAATATTTTACAGCAATTTTATTGTTATTTGTTAGATATCTAATAACAAAATGAATAAGTAAAAATAGTTATACACAATACTTAATAAAGTACAAAAGAGTTGTATACTCTAACAACCTAATATCATATTAAAAATAAAATGTATACAATTAAAACTTGTAATGATTTAATTATAATCAAGTAATAAAATATTATAATTACAAATTGACATGTTTATAAATGGAATAACATAACAATTAGCCAAACAATTTTTTTAAACACTATTAAAAAATAGGCCACAAAAATAAGGATACTAATACAAAAGTTGATCTTGATAAATCTGATTCTTGATAAATCTGTGATAAATACACATATTGGTATAAAAGAATATGAAGACAGTAGTTTACTTTATCATCTTGTCAAAATGTTAGAGTTCACTAAACATATGTAATGGAGAACAAAAAAATGGTGATCCTTTCGCTAAATAAGAATATTATCAAGGAAACATCATATACTTTTATAGATATTATCATTTTAAAGTAAGTTATAGCTATGTAAAATATTACAACTTTAAAATTATAATAACAATAAAATTATAAAAACATATGACATTTCCTAGATAATATTGTTACCTTTAAATTTGATAATTTGGAAATTTACTCTAATATTAAAGCTAACATTACAAAATGTGTTCTGCTGAACATAAATTTGCTATGATGTACATTAGTAAGACAGAGACAATACATGAGGGTATAATACCCCTTAAGGTAGGTGTTTTGAGGAGATTTTTGAACAAATAATTTATACATCAATAAAATGGTCCGTAATACATTTTTAACATATTTACACACCAGCTTAAACTCTTTCAGAGCTAGTGCGATAATTTTTTAGTCGTCCTTCCTTCTGTAAGGTGGCCACTGGTTAGACGTCCCGTATTACTTATATGGAAAAGTACCTTATTTCAATAGTCTGTTCCGTTTTCCCAACATAAGCTCGGACGGGACGCTAAAATGTTCTGTATTTTAAAATATATGAAATTAAAAATATAATCTTCATCTATCTGTATTAAATATAAATTATGGAGTACCTACATTTTTATCGTATATTATTATGATCCAAAAATTTGTAGAATAATATTGTTTATGCTATATTATGAGAACCAATTTGTATGTATCGAATTCAATTATTGGAATATAAAGTTGATTTTGTCTTAGTCGTAGTACATCACAAATTCACAACCCGCGCGTATAGAGGTGACGTGAACAAGTCGACAAACAAGACGACGTGAAAGACTAATGACTAGACATAATATAGTACAATATATATAATATATATAAATTATTCGACATTTGTATATAGTTATATGATTTTTATCGTAATGTCAGTTTCTGTAAAATATTAATAATTTTTATATTTTTTCAGTTAACGCTCAGCGTTTTGGGCATAATATTTCTCTTTGTATAATTGTATTCCTGTATATCAGTTTTGTGACTGTGTATATTTTTATCTACTATACTTACTGTATAATAGTAATATATAATATAGTTCGGGAGTACCGTATTTTATAACCGGCCATTCTAGTTATAACATTACTCACGTGCTGATCTGATTTTGGCACTGTGTCGTCGCACGCATCGATCATATCAAACAACTTCAATGCCTATACTACAATAACGGCGATCTTGATTTTGGGACATGGCTCACCGCATTAAAAATTTAAAACAAAAAAAACGGTTCAATAACATAGATGAGGTTTGTATTTGTATTGAACACTGTGTGTTATACGGCGTTACGTATAGGCAATATAGGTACATCGCTGTGCGTTTTTCCTTAATTATCATAAATCGTTACCTATTGAATAAATAAATATTAAATTCATGATTTAGTGTTAAAAAAAATCCATTTACAATATTATATGAAACTAATGTAGTTATCTTGAATATTATAATGAAAAAATTGCAATATTATGTGTATAACGGTGTAGATAATTATAAATGATTTTTATTTCATAAATTCGTAAGAAGGGATAAGAGGGGCTTAATGATAGCTATGAACTTGGAAATGAAAGAAGTAAATAAAGTTTCAATGTTTGAACAAAAAAGGGAAAAGTTTTGGTTGTAGGAAGTAGTTTGAGCATAAGATGGTTTACTGGAATTGGGATTAAATAAGGAGATTTAGAATAGTTGTATGTATTATTTAAGTTTTTTATGTGTAATAAGGGGCTAAATTTAAAACAACAGTCTTCTTTTATTATTTAAATTGATATATAATTATTGTACGCATTTTGTAAAAGATACTAAATCTGTAAAGATACTACACATTTATGCTTATTTGCTATGTTCTATATTTTCTTTATACTTAGACTAAAATAGGAACTGCTAAAATATGCAGCGTGTATGACTGAATGCATAAGTATTTGTTTCTTTTTTCATCCATGGTAACTCACAGTTAATTATTGTTTTAGTTTATTTCTTAATTTTTTTAATGATCTATACTTACTTCTAGAGTATTATGTTAGAAATTCTTGTAAATATGTTATTGAGCTTTAATAAATGAATAAATAAATTAGGTCATTAATAATTTTTAGTCTTATAACTATTGTTAATGTAATTGTAAAAAATTGTTTTTCTGTTAAATTAATTTATTAATACTTAATAATAATATAATATAATAAAAATATAATACAAAATATTGTAAGTACACAACAAATAAAATTGAGATTAGGGTTTAAACTTTAACTTAAAAATGTTGAGTTTTTTTCTAGTATTTCAAGCATATGAACGAACTTATATAAATGTAACCAATTTTATTTTTAAAATGTTTTTCTGTAAATAATATTTTTACCATTTTATAAAGTGTATTATGTCACTATATATATTATACAATAAATAGTGATGTACACTATAGGTATCAATTATATCCTAAGTTATCTTAATAATTTATTTAATAATATATTTTCATATATACCTTAAAGCGTTTATTTAGTTTTTATGTGTTATATATAAACTTGATTGTAAAATTCATTGGCGTACCAGTGGATAATTGGGAGAGCAGCAAGAGTAATCTCACTAAGAGCTTTTTCCTTATTGAATATTATGATTTTAATGGATTTGTATTGAATTTATTTTATAATTTCATTGGTAGAAAAGTATGTAATATTGCACTATGGAAATGTTTCCACGGTACGCTGGTGATAGTGGTATGTTTACGGTGGTAGGGGGATATGAGGAATAGGTCCTCGGGGTGTTTCTTTACTGATATAGGTATAATATTGTTTTTTATGTTTGTGACGATACAACATAATATTATAGAAATATAATTATTCAAAAGCATTTGAAAGTATTATCATCTATGCCTATAGTATACATATTACATACACCACTCACTTACTGTTAAATATGATTGAATATTTCGTATCATAAAATATTGTCAATCGTCACAATAGAATACAGATAACAATCAAACTTAAACACTAAAATATGAATTATTATTATTATTTTTATTATATTACTTTATTTTTATTCCAGCATAACTCACATTCACTAGTTCACTACTAACTACAAAATATAAGTCGTACAGTGCACACTTACACTAGTTGTCTCAAATTATTGTTAAATGTTTAATACTCAACTGTTCGAGATTTTAAGTACTTACAAACGTTTATTGTGATAGTTGCTGAAATTTAAAAATTAACTGGTTTAGTGATTTAATTATAGTTAATTTATCAGTACACAGTAGATCATAAATACTTAATTGAAAAATTAAAACAACTCTTGTAAAGCTGTTAAGTTTAATGTTTAGCTTTTTTAAATTTTGTGACGTACAAACTTCACATAAAGGTACGAGTTTTGTAGGAAATTTTCTTTGAGCGCATTCCGAAATAACTTATTTAATGTTCTGAGTGTATTCGAAATAATGTACCTATTACCCGAACGTGTCTCAAGAAAAAATGTTCATTATTTTGTCAAGTTAGCCATCGATAAATGTAATATTATTACCTACCTAAATATATATTATTTTTAGGCATTTTATTCTAAAAAGTAACTTATGGGAGAGCCATACACCGCAATAAATTGGCTAAACACCTAAACATCACGTTTACTTTATATCTTCAACCCGACGATAATTAACTATATGATATCAGTACCATAGTATACTATGGTATCAGTTTAATAATAATATTATGAATACGATGCGGTATGTGTGGTGTATGTTTTGTTTTGTTTATGTCGAGGACGGTTTGCGGCGACAGTGACCCACACGAGAAAAACAGCTGTGAGCCGGGAGGAACGCACGCGCGATCGCGCGTGCGCATCAGTCGAACCGGTCGCCCCGTGCGAAGTGCCGCCGCCAAAGACCACCTCGGGCGCACGGACCGCACTGGTTACTGGTTAGTAAGTCGAATACGTAAGTAGTCGACGGTCGGTCACCATCAGCGACGTAACCGAATAGGTTTTGCGCGTGTGTTAATCCGACTCTACCACCCCCGCGAGTGAACGCATAAATAGCACGGTCTTTTTTCTGAAATTTTTTCGTTTTGAAAATCGTGATTTTTTTTTCGCCGTTTATCGTTTTAACTTACAAGACCAAGAATACAAGAATTGCAGAGTTCGTTTATTGCAGGGATTAGAAGTTCATAATTTTATTCAAGTAAGTAAAATTATCTATACGTCTATGTTTGGTATTATTATTTATTACTATCTATTTGTCGAAATCGAAAACATACCCGGCGTATACCTATGACATTACAAACCCAACGAATCACAAGAAAATTAATCGTAAACCTTCGAAAATCTAAATGTTTTAGTCCAAAACATTTGTTTTCCAATCTGTGCATTACAATGTTGATTAAACATTTATGTACACTATATTAAACGGTATATTAATGTGCAATCTGTCAATCTATATAATCTACTCATAGGACGTCAGATATATTCCTAATACTTATTATAGTAAATACTACGGGTTGCGCGAGAGACCCACTTGTGGAAAACTTGTGTAGTGTAAGCTGATTTTATATTTTTTTTACGGAGAAATGACGTGTTTTGCAGTGGAAAACGGACACCCGTGCAAGATCCGGGTAAACGACTGTAAACATTTCAAAGCGGGTCTCGATTTATGTGCAATTAATATTTTCTTCGATGGCAATAAAAATAATTTTTAATACGTGTATTAAATATTTTTATTTTTTAAATATACGACCCCGTACAAAGCCTATAATAAATATTATTTATGACATTTGATATTAAATACCTACGATCGATTGATTATTCATCATCATCACAAACCACTTATTATAGTATTTCAAAAATCGGTTTTTTCTCTGTTGTGTATATTCCTGTTTTTAAATATCAGTTTGGTCACGTATCTCACAATTAATTTTAATAATTTTCTCGTTATTATCTATTTATTTTAAAAATATTTGTCACGTTGAAAATTCTTTCTTCAACACTACTCCATTTAACACCGTTAAAAAAAATTATTATCTGATCCTCTTTATTTGTATAGGTACCTATATTAAAATCGATAATTGATGACAGTGTTTGACGCTGCTTGTAAGAAACTAATTTGTTAAGATAAACTCTACGATAGGATTAAACAAATAAAAGATTGATCAAAAATGCTTTTTTGCGTTCAAAGTTACAAATTATTCTTAATTTCAATAATATAGTCAATGTCTTGCCAATTTAAAATATATTTATCACTTCGTTAAAAATTTAATATGACATTATGACGTATGTGTAATTGGAATTATTGTAATAAAAATGGTTTATAATATTAATAGTCAATATTTAAATATACTTTTTCTGTATACATGTATGGGTTTCATGTAATCGTTATCTCTACAATACCTCGAAAATATCAATAAATTAGTACTTTAAAATATGCAGTAAAAACGTTCATATATTATAGGTAGTAATCAATTATTTATAAACGATTTATTTTTATCGTCATAAATACATATATATATATATATATCAATTAATCAACCTTAATATTATGTATATAAATTATCCGAATTGTCGATTAGTTGAATTACTTGTGTAGGTATATTATATACACGCAATTGAAAATTTTCAATATTTGAATGTATCTGTAATTTTTAAAGATATTAGTAATATATTGTAGTGCTTTCGTTTCTATTATTTACTTCTACCAATTCAGTATACCTAGTTACTAGTTACATTGGTTTAAAGAAATGTCAATCTATTGAAATTCCGGAACCTAATTTACTAAATTGGGAACGAATCGATTACAATATCAAGATTTATGTAAAAATGAAACAATTCGAATCCTTGTGTTTTGTCATTGATTCGAATAACTGGTTTCGAAATTTAAAACTATTAACATTTAACGGTGATCGATTGTGGTTAATTGCGCGGTCGAGTATAAATTGTCCTATTCGGAAATATGAGACGATATGGCTATTGTTACAATTTACAAAATATACTATTATATTAGTATCGACGTATTTAATAAATAACTGTTCAGTATTCCATCATCAGTCATCACTGTGTCGTTGTTTAATGTTTTTGGTTAGTTATATTATTTTTTTTACAGTCAGATACTAATAATGTGTACGCAGTATGTGTCTTAAGGTTAAGTTTAGGATTCGATTTTTAGTAAGATGTAGTGCGGAAACCCTATTGATGTATAAATTCATTTGCAAAAAATCCACCGCTGGTGGATCATAATGTCTTCAACGACATGTCTAGAAACAGTAGAAATTCAATTGACAATTGTATATGATTTTATTATAATACAATGAGTATGTGTGTATATAGTTACAAAGGATTTATCCCCTTATAGATTCCCTATTGAGTGGGGGAAAGCGCGCGTGTACTGGGTCATACTTGTACTTTTGGGTGACCGGTTTTACCGCAATATTAACATAATGTAGAGATGAAACGAACGGAATTGTGCAGTCCCGATGGAATGACATTTGGCTGCTGAAAATACTGGTTTGCAAACGAGGCACCGGTCCTCCCGTTTTGGAAGTCCGGCGGACACATTAACGTGTATATAACACATATAAACGGCTGCATAAAAAATATGTTTTTTTTTTATAAATTTTTATATTCCAGTAGGAACGTAAAGTACATACATATACTTACGGTTTGACCTTTCGAGGCCACCGACGCAGTCACCATATTCTAATCATATAAGACACGCGTCGGAGCTGCGCGGGTAGATAAGACATATTCGTACCTAAAGATGTGTTTCTGCAAAGGCTCTTTTCTCTCGCCAAAGTCTACACTGTAATCAATAACATATATTATACGCCATTGAGTAAAAAAAAGAGAATATGTTAAAAAATATTTAGCTGTCAATTGTATTATAATATTTTAATTATGAGTATTGATTGTATACATAAGGTTTGTAAACTGAAGTAGATGGTAGGCAAATCAGTAATAATATGTATTATAATATTATATAGAAAGAAATAAGAATGCTACATGTTACTTGGATTTTGGATCATTAAACTCTGATTTTTGTCGATCGAATAATCGTGATATAATCGTGGCTGTCAAAGTATTATAAATTAAACATTCATGTACTAATAATTATATTATTATTTAAAAACTAACAATCAAGCTTTACTACAATGATATGATTTTAGGTATTCATTCACTTTATTTATTTTTCTATACCTATAGCATTGCGGTGTTTACAAATAAATGGGATATTGTGTAAAAAATATGACCATAAAACTTAATATTCTCCATTTAACTATAATATATATTATATATTATTTATCAAAATATTATCGTTTAGACTTTTTTAATCGTTGTTGACTTGTCTTGTACAATTAATATTTATATGTCACACTACCGCTATTTGATTTTTAGTAAATATAAATTGTGTATTCGGTATTGTTCTATTTTATGATAACGATATATAAATATAAAAAGTACCTACATAAAGCTTCATTTTATTTTATAATCAACCTATTTAAATTAATATTAAAAAAAATCTAACCGGAGAAGTTACTTTGTTGTAATAGTAGGTTTTACAGTAATGTACCTGGTCGTTGAGTAAGTCACTGTAATGGATGTGTTAAATTTGAATTCAAAACATTCAATAATTATAATATATGAAAAACAATTTTGATCGGTATGACCGTTAATCTTTATTTTTGAAGATATTTACATTTAAATTGTTATAATAGTAGTTATAAGTAATTTATTGTTCTGCTAGTAATGCGGTAGGTTAAACTAAAATTTTCAAAAAACAAATTGCACGTAGCATATTATATTATAATATATAGGTATTTCGATATTTGTAAAAATTATTAATTATTGCAATATTATTATTTATACTAGCTGAAGCAAAAAATTTTGGATATTTGAAATGTTTATCTAATGTTAATAATATTAGTGTTTCTTAGTTTCCTACACTTAATATAATTTTTTAGAAATTTGAAATTTTCCATATTTTTATTTCTATATTTTTTTTAAAATGTTGATATATAATAATTATTATTCCTTGACAAAAATTCTTATAAATTTAATACAAGGTTGTTCCTCATATATTGTTCATCACAGTATTTTTTTTTAAGCGTTAAAATTAAGAATTTTGACAACATTTATGAAATTTCAATAATTTTCAAAATATTATTTGTAGTTAAAAATTCTTAAAAAATTATTTTTATATATAAAATTTGAAAAACTAATACAAGTGGTTCTATAATTTTTCCAACCTATGATAAAAAAATGGCTATCAGAAATTATTTAAAATTATTTTTTTAATATCATATACCTATGATGAGAAAATATTAAATTATATTATATTATAACATTTACAGTTTTGTAGAGTAATTACTGTTCACGTTTTCCCTTTTAATGGTGTAAAATAATACAGAACACCTTCGTCGTATTTATCACATTTTTTTTTAGATTTACTTTATCCCCAGAAACCAAAGCAGCCCACCATTATCGTGTTACTAGCCCGCGTGTTTTTAATTATTATTTATTCCTAAACTTGATCAAACACACCGACACACACGTCACACGGCCTCTTTGACCAGTCCAACAGCCGTTGTTGCAAAAATAAAACTCGTTTGACATATCTACTGTATTATAATTTAGCATGAATAAGTTTCTTTATGATATCAACATTGCACTCGTGAGATACAGAAAACAATACTCTTTTTACATGGTAGTTTTTTGAGCACTCTGACTACATATTACTAGTTCATATAATATACTCGTAATATTATTATCATCTTATACTATTATTGCAGTGATATTAAGATTTTTTACATGATTTATTTATTAATGAAATGTTTATGGATTAATATCACATGACAAATCATGTATTTTTATTTTGAATTAAAGTGTATAACTCAGAATGCTGCTACGGAGTAAGTATTTAAATATATATTTTTTTTTTGCAGGATATGCAATATCACTCTATTTAACAAATACACATGTACTATAGAAAATACGAATTCATCCTTGTATTCTATACAGAAATACCCAACTATTTAGATGATTTTTCAGATTGGATACTTCAAATTTTTTTCCGTAGAGCAGTTATTTAATCTATTAAGAGGTATCCATAAATAAATGTTTCATTGTTTTATAGTCGATGCTGATTTCATTTTAGTAATTCAACGGATTAATATAACTAAAATATATTTTAGATTTAGACATTTTTTTATTCTTTACATCCAAATTGGTTTGATTTTGTGTAAGAAAACTGGTCATTTTCTGAATGTCTTACGTCCATTAATAGGAGTGCACGAACCGTATCTTTTATATCCTTATTTATCACACTTTGTTGGAGCTGTTCAAGGTTAGGTTACTATGAATTGAGTATAAATATGTACGGCAAAATGCAGTTCATCTTTGCAAATAATTTATTTCGTCATTTTTTATGTATTATAAAAATTGAGGTAGCCAAAGATTTTTTTTTTATGTACAAATTATTTATTTTTATTCTAATTTATCTACTATCATTTTGCTCAATAATTCACTATTAATAACTCTAAAATTGCTCAATATACTTTAATACTTAATAGTATAAATTTAACTTTTGATTATCTTAGAACAATGGGACTTTCAAATTGGATACTTCATACATTTTTTTAAACAAAATTTCACTATTTTTTTAAAATCACGCTTTCTGTTATAATTGTAATAAGACGAGTTGGAAAAACGTTTTTTGATTTGATTAACATAGTGAAACAATTCTGTATTCACGATGACCTGTTGTACACAGGTATAGCGATTTATATGAATATTCTTTATCTCGAAAAGTCTGTATTGGTGGTTTGTCGGTGTGTTGGCATCGAACCTTGACTACCCCCCCCCCCCCCACCAAAGGAAAACGTATAAAATATTCATGCTATGTCAGTATAGTCTAATGACAGCTGAAAATTTCGTCAGGCGTGACACCCCTAACTACATTCTATATAGCTGCGTTAAACCAAATAACATTTTATCAAGTTTTCATTTCTTGCCCACGATTAAATAATATAATAATTAATAATACATAAATAACATACAAAAAGATTTTTGTACACTATTATTAAAACATTAAAACTCATTATTTATTATTTTAATATATGAGGGATGAAATATTTATACTTAGGGAGAAATTTTAAAAACAATCGTTCTAATTATATTAACAAGCCCATCTAGTTTTAAATTCTGTATCAAATTTTTGCATGATCGGTCTTTACTCATTTGCTATAATATGTTTGTCATAAATTATAATTGTTAACTGTACGTCCGTGTCATTTTGTAACTACGGAACCTAGAATTATCCTATATTATTATTATTATTATTATCATTATTAAAATGAATTAAAATAATCTATGTAAGCATTATACCATTAATACCTATATATATATATATATATTATAGTATAGTATAGAGAGCCATTGATAGAGAGTATTGATATTTTCCATAGACTGTGATATTAATTATTACAACGTTTTGTCACATAATTTATCTGTAGAGTGAACACACGTGGTTTTTGCAGATTAAATCCAGCGCAGCGTTGCGCAAAAGCGCGCAAAGCAATAGTTTAATTGCGACACGATCAGAGAAAGTGCACGTGTGCTCTGTTGGCAGGCTGATTTATTATAATTGATATATCTGTTGCGATACAATATGTGTCGCACACAATGTTTCCCGTTATAAATGGACTAAATTACAATAAAAACAATTTGAGGACAACGTGAAATCGTGTATAATATATATTATGCATCTAGGTATAAATACGCGGTCATATCATGTAATTTATTTAGAATAAATTGGACGTTCTAAACAAAAGACAACGACCACGGCGCACGTGGATGTTAAATTATCTTTGCATTCGAGTAATGTTTTCTAACACATTTTCTATCACTTTATCGATAGATAATAAATAAACAGAAGACGAAATCTAAAATAATTATAATAATAATAATAATAATAATAATATATTGATCTTTTGAATGTGACCTCTGTATAGTCTATACTCTATAATATGATGAGTTGTTAGGTCATGTCCGTAAATAACAAGCACCTTCAGGAGACGTATTTTAAGGTCAATGGTCGACGAGGTGTCTTATTCAATGCCAAGTGCACATATTAATATGCAATGTGCATGCATGTGTGTTGATAAATGAACGAAAATAAAAACGAAAGTGTAGTTTTTAAATTATTGATTTATTTTTATTCTTATTTCTTAATAGTTAAAAGCTCTACTTACAAAATCTTAAATAAAAAAAAATGATGCATCATTGAATCAATGAAATTAATGAAATTCGAACTAGTTTTATTTTAAATTGTTACTTTTTTTGTGATATTTAATACAAATTAACAGTAATGCAGCATTACAGTCTAATTTAAATGCCAGAATAGTACTATTATTTTTTAATTACATTTTAAAATTTATAATGATAATAAATTTACTAATTTTTGTAACTATTTGTCGATGTTGTTTTATTAAAATATGTTCAATCATACACTTGAATTTTCGGTATTTTCGCTAAATATTCTTATTAGAATTGTGGATGCAGTATTAAAAATTGTAAGTATTGTAAGGTAAAGTCACTCAAAGCCATATGATTTTATTTTATCTCTAAAACATATAAGGCTGATCAATTGTTTGTCATTACTTATCAACAAAATTGTATATGCCTATGTCCAATACTGCAATAGATTCTTTATAATTAGCGATTATATTAATTATAACATAATATAAGTAACTATACTATACGTTTGATGTTTAAAAGGAATAATTTTATAAAAAAAATTGACGCCACACTCAGCCTGCATTAGAATAATTTTTTATGTATAACATATGAAGTCAAATAAAAGTATTGGATTAATCACCGTGATAAAAATCATATTTTGGATTAACTCGTGTATTTTACTTTTTCATATATACCCCGTTAAAAGCCAATAATTGTGTAACGTTTTATTTATTATTATTATTTTTTTAATTATATTGGATAGGTTAGGATACATTTGTACGTAATAATAATACATTTTTACGAAAATAAAATTGACTCAAAAAAAGTTTGGACGCTATTATTTGTCTTTTAGGTCCGTAAACACTAAACACAAAACCATGTGTATTGTATATAGGTACTTATGAAAACATTGACGCCTTGTGCTGTGCATACGGAGATTTCAATAATAGTTTTTATAGTATATTATAGGTACGAAGTACCTATTCATGTAACATAATATAGAGAGGGGATTGTGTAGTAGTAGTATCAGAATATCAGATGGGCAGTTGTAATCTTGCAAGTTGCAATATAGGCATGACTATAGTGTGTTATTCCATGCTCTGCTAGAAAATCTTGTGTGCCCGAGCGGGTCACCTATAATTTTAAAAATAAATTTACCGTCAACGGCTCCACATATGGCTTGCATTACCATGGTATTTTAGATTTTCTTTTTTGAAACTAACTTAACAATTGTATTTTCTCTTTCTTACCCTCGGAGAAGACGGAAACTGTTTCTTGCATGTAGATTGACGGCAGTGACCGATGTTAACCGACGCTAACGTTGTTGGTATTGGTATCTAATGGGTGGGAGATGGTTAACTCGGACGCGTTTTGGTCGAGCATGGTTTACTTCTCTTGTGGGCCGGAGTATAAGACCCGTTTTGAGTATTCCCACTTCATTATCGTGCATAGCATAGGTACATATAAAATCTACGTATTATTTTGTGTACACTATATTTAGTGTATTATAGTAAATATTAATTGCGTCTTCGTCCGTATATATTTTCAATCACTGTAGGTATTGAATGTTGTGCGCTTTTATCATAAGTCATATTAATAAACATATAGTACAAATGTACTCTATTATTTTAATTTATTTAGTATCCCACACACATACACGATGACGATAGCAGCTGAGGTCACCGATTGTATACAAATTCTCAGCGGGAGATTCTGCGATAGTAATGTACAAGTAAACCTGCGCTTATAAACATCCCTTACGTCACACCAAATATTCGTCGTGTGTTCTAAACATACTGCGCTTAGTGCTCTCCCGTCGAGTGTCGAGCATATAGACCGTCTCTCAACGATAAAAATTAATTACGACACACACGATCCGAATAGAGCTAGTGCAGCACCAGGACAAGAGAGCATAATAATAATAATAATATATGTTTGCCTCAGAGAGGTCATGGTACCATGCATGTGTGTGTGTGTGTGTGTGTGTATAATGTCGAGGCAACAGTTATTTTTTACATTTTTTTCATTTCCATCTCTCTCGGCGACGATGACGATAGGCAGTATCCATACACATACACTCTCTCTCACACACAGAAACATGCACAAGAGGAATATGTAGGATTTGTGTGCAAGATAAGGATAGGTACCTTGCGGATTACTCAACTGCACGGGGTCCAGTCACGATTTTTAAGTATTAAAAAACAGCACGTAGCATAAACGTGAGAGAGAAAGCAACTTTGGCTTGTATTATATATACATCAGTATACCTTTAATAGAGGTACATGAGGCGGCATCGGTGGCGTATACGAAAAACTATAACTGCCGATATAATATATGGGTCAAATGCGCCCCGCAGGAAAATAACCCAGATCACCACTCAACAACCATGGTACTTCGAGTCGATCATACATTTTTTCACAATATATAATAATATTATTGTCATACTTAATCGGAGTCCGGAAATTAATATTGAAATCCGCAGTATTGTTAGTTTTTATATAATAATAATATAATTGATGCACTAACTAATATGCTTAGATAGCCATTCAGATTTGTTTAACAGCAATGTAAATAAAAACATTGTGCATTAGAATGATCTTTAAATATTTAAAATAATGTCACATTTTATATTAAAAACAAATATATTTAACGATAAACTAGGTTATTACCTAATAATATTTATAATATATAAATGATTTGTAATAAACTAAGAAACTTTGTATTTGTAATTAATTTAGTACAAAGTTTTTTTTTACTGAAATAATTAAAATCTATTAAGGTATAAGGGAGAATTATATTAAACTATAATCACAATATTATTATTAGGTAGGTGCCTTTCAAACTCAGCAATTGATTGGATTTTAGTAACAAAAGAAAAAAAAATTAAAATTATCGCACATTCGAGGTTATTTCATTGCAACGCGGGGGCTCCAGTCTCAAAATTATTTTTGTTTGTTTTATTCACTTCTACTTCTACTTTATATCTACTTTATATTAGTAACATTTCTTATTATTAGTAAGTTATTACACATATTATGGACACAAAAGTATATTTCTTATGGTAAACAATTTGTCACGTAGGGAAATCTAGATATAATTATTAGTTTTGATTATTATTAAAGGGTATAGAATATAGATATACCATTAAAACAACAAAATAATATCTAAACTGTAAAGCAGTACTTAAATGCCAATACATCTCAAAAATTTATAAAGTTGGCTATTTTTCCTAACGAATCACTACGTACTGACTTAACTAATCATTTTTATTCTGATTGGAACTACCGGGTTAGTGATTACTGCCAGTTTTAACTATGTATGAAAACTTCCACAGTTACACAGTTATAAATTATAATAAATAAATATAATTATTATTATTATAAGTATGAAGAATAATTGGAAAAATATTAGGTGTTATAAATTATAACGAACAATAAAGAAATTGATAAATTTCAATTCTACAATAACACAAACTATGTTTTTTAACATTTCGAAATGGAATACGACAAAAATGTTAAAATCCAAAAGATGATTATTATATTTTTGAAAATAACAGCGATTAACGTAGTCTTATAAATATAATATACAGTATAATATTTAGTGGATATAAAATGATGTGTGAATTTCTTTCTGCAGTGGCTCGTAGAAAATATTATACATAGAGTATTTTTATAATTGTTGTTTCTGAATGTTTATGATTAGTTCGTCATCTGTGGCCATGAGTATTACAAAGTGCTAACGCCGCATACAAAATTAAAAATCATCAATCCGACGTTTTATAATCGATCTTAATCCTCTTTTGTTCTTATCGAATAAACTAGCATATCTGTAGAATCTATTACATATAGACTATAGTTAGGTAATTATGTATACACAGTACTCGTATAATTGTTATATGGTACATGTGGCGAGAGATTATAAAAGTAAATTATAGATAGAGATATAATGAATAGTATATAAAATAATTAATATCATTTATAAATGGTAGTAAATTTAAATATTGCACACGGCGAAACGTAGATTTTCACATTGTATCATCATTGAAAACATATAAATCGCACAATTATTATTAATGTTTCGTTAAATTTTAAAAATATTTTTTGCTATAATAATAGATAACTATTTTCATTTTAAAATTATTGTATTATCACTTTTGATAATCACTCTGTGGTTGAAAAACGATGTGGTGTGCTGACCCAGCTTTCACCGTCACTGGTCAACGGAAAACGACCGCAAATTGTGGTTTTTGTCTTTTTTCATAATTTTTTTAATTTTTTTATTTGAAACGTATGTACAACTTCCATAATAATTAATCCAATAAACTGCAGCAGTATTTAGTCTGTGATTCGTCTTTAGATCAATTTTGACGATTAAAGAGAAGAAAAAAGTGTCTCTAGATCTCCCCGATAGTAGATATAGACACTGAAATTTGGAAGTTTATTCTATTATTATGATATTATACAACATACACATGTATAATTTATTAGCAGTAAATGTTTTTGTAAATTATCTGAATTTTGCATTTTTTCTGAATAGTATAATTTGATGATGCCTCTTATCAAATATGTACAAAGTGATTCACTAAGCATACTCACCCTATTTTTGTTCCTCAATAATGTAGTTATTCAACATTTGATTTTCGAAATCTTTAAATATAACTTTATTTCCAAATTCTTGAAACTGTCTTTACTTTTTATTAGTGTTATGAAGATGCAAACTTTTTAAATGCAAACTACCTTTTGCTACTATAAATTTTTTAAAATTTTAGTGTATCAAAATCAAAATTCAAACGTGTAGATTTTAAGTTATTTAACTTTGTTTTATTGGTCCATAATAACGGGTTTAGAAGATTTGGAGTCTTGGGGTCTATTATTGTGATTGAAAATTTTAATAATTAATATTAATTTATCAATATTAATTAATATTTATAATTTTTAATAATAGTTCAAGTATTATATATATTAGTTCTATTATTGCATATATTTTGTATTTTTATAAAAATACTTAAAAATTATATTATCCTTAGTATATAACACTTTGAAAATTAAGAAACTATTAGTTCAAATATTGAATTATGTAGATGAAATTCTTAAAAAATACCTATTAAATAATTTACAGTAAAAAAATGAGTGTTTATTTTAAAAATATGAGTTTTTATTTCCACAGGATACTTTCCTTACGCAGCATACAAAATTTCAATAATTCAAAAATATGATCTTTATAAGTATATTTAAAAATTCTAAAAATTTTAATTTAAATTAAGTCATCGTTAAATGAAAACAATGAAATTGAGCACATTTGTTGAATCACTCTGTATATAAGTATATAATATAACTACGCACTATATACACATAAAGGTATATATGGCTGCCGCGGCCGTGTCACCGCGAGCCATACAATATTGAACTGCAGAGAAAGCAGAAAACGCACACACATAACGCCCGCGATTATGTGCGATAGGCGCCAAAGTGTTATTCATTATCTCCATCGATATCTGATTTTGTAAAAAAAAACTTGTATTAGGTACATAAAATAACCTCGGCGCGGGATAAAACGCGCGCAGTTAAATACTATATATTCCTCTCACCCGCACGATTGTTGGATAACATTTTAATATTGGTACCTATCATTTATACATATTACATACACATAATTTGTAAAAGCTATACAAGTCGTCCCCCTCCTGACCATTTTATATTTTAATATTTAATAAGATGTATTCATCGAAGCATTTATATAAATATGTTTATAATTTATTTGTAGAATATTGATGAAATTCTTCAACTATCCTTAAATCTTATCGCGGATATCGTGACTACCGAAGTCAGTTAACCCCCGGCAGTGCGCCAAAAATAATTTATAATAATACACACACTGCTATCGTATACAATATTGAATATATATTATACACATTTATATTATATACATGAGTATAATACGCGTAATGTGTGTATGTAATTATGATATTACTAGCTATATACGTATACTGATTATTATTTCTTCAATAACCCTCCCGCAAAATGTGCGATAAATCCTCGAACATGTAATTTTATTTAAACCGACGATAAACGACTTATCGTCGATAGAACATAGAATTTTTTTTACTACCTAATAAAGATGTCGAAACTATACACAACTTACTAGCGCAGACTGAAGTATGATTTTATCGAAATGAGTAAATATTGTGCACTCTATAAGTACAGTGACTTTAACTTTATATTATATTATCGTTTTTACCGAGTACTAGTAAGTACAATTAAGTATGTTCTTTTTTGTGCCATTGTTTATTACATTTTACTCATTTTAGCTACATGGATAATTTGTCGGTCATAAATCAATATATAGGTAGATCGATTATCTCATATATGTACAGTATATTTCTTTGTGTATATGTCGTATACGGTTTTTTAAAAACAACACGTTTCAATTATATACATAGTATATATTACATACATATTATCAACAATCGTCAGAAACGATTTTTGTTTGAAAGATTATTTATATTCGTTTTAATTTCTAACCAAAACCGTTGCTTTATAGTGGCTCGGCACATAACTGGCAGTATAGACATAACAAATTAACGGCCGATAATTTGTGAGCCTATACAAAACGTATATTATACATATACAAAACTTCGTATTGGGAAAACTATATAAGAGAAGATAATTTTTAACTATTTAATTCTATAATGGTTTCGTCGTGCTATTAGAGTATCAATGGAATACGCGTACCTCTATAAAATAAACATATATGTGATGCTTAACAATTGGAAGTAGTATATTTCATACGTAATGCATCTGTTGCATGTATCCAATATTCATGTAATGAATATATCAATAAAAATTATCTCTGTGAATTCCAACGTTTTATACGTTAAATTGAAATTTGCCCGCTATACGGCTACTTTTAATAGGACTTTTAGACATTGGCATAAACGCAAGCATTTTTATAGTGCAGTTTACTGACAATTCTGATTATTGATAATTTATGTTACGCATGTGGAAGTATTGGAAGTTTTACAAAAAATAAACCTATACATATTATTTAATAACAATTTGAATCGAAGAATTATTTATTTTTTCAAACTATCTACTTATATACACTTGTTTTTTTAGTAAGTATCGTATTTCAATATACCGGTGCCAAAAGGAAAACAAGGCCACACCTACAGAATTTAATATAAATATATGTATATAATATAACCAATACACATATTATATAGTTTTTAATTTCAAATAACGGTAAAACTTAAAAATTCAGTTTATATTATAGTTTTTGTTTAATTATCATCCCATTAATAAATGTGTAGGGAATCGTTTATACTAAATGTACTAACATTTTCCTAGGTTTATGATTATAGTACTTATACATAATATTTTAATAGCATTAGTTAAGTTAGTGATGCCATCACTTTAATGTATAGCCGTATATATTAAAAATTCATCTATATTCCGACGGACGTATACGTTATAGTGGTTATACTATATCATATCAGCTTTATATTCGTACATTAACGTTCACTTAACCTTTTAAACCACGTATTTAAACGTTGATAACGTTTTGTTTGTTTTTCAGTTTACTTAAATCAACTGTGGAGTTTAAACAAAATCTCTGCACTACAAAAACTACAAAAAAAACCCAAAAATGCTCTATTGTTAATAGTTAGTAGGCGTCGAGTGTACCTCATCATTGAGTAAGTCACTATTAAGATGGATATGTTAAATCCAATAAAAAATCATAGTTTATGAACAATAATTATAAAAAGAGACGGTTAACTTATATTTTTAAAATATTTTAGATTATACATATATATTCTGTTATTAAGAATTTATTTTTCTATTAAGTAATATAGCGAATAACAATGTAAATTGGTACCTATATCATATAATAGTTATTATATTAATAATATCTTTTCTTTACTCATAACTCAAGTTAATATCGACATAGATATCGAAAAAGTACTAGAAATTATTTACTTTTGATACCTCGATAGACCAATAAGATCCAATAAATAGGTACCAGAATCATCCTCATAATTAAAGTAGAATTATTACTGCTGTTAAAATATACATTAGAATCTAACGGTCAGACACACATATTATTATATCATTGGACAACTAATACATGTATCGCTCTGGATCTAAATATAGCATAATACGATTTTCTCTTTTTCTGTACGATTGTACCTGTATACATATTTATTATGCATACACTAACGCGCTGTTAATATTCCAACACTAAAACATTGCACATATATAATAACTATATAATAAGTAATCCTCACTGTTTATCATTTCGTACAGTATATACTTTGTATCTGCGTTATTACTTATAATTATTTAACCGTATCTTATATACCCACACGGATACATACACATTATAATGTGTTTGTGCAGTGGTTAAACTTCCGTCATCGTAGTCAATGCCTGTTTCCGTCGACACGACGACGACAATATATATTATAATCTATACCGTATATACTCTGCAGCCATTGTGTATAATATATACGCTTGTGTTTTTTAATTGACCGAACGTGACTTCCTCGACGTTTCGGACACGGGTCGTGCGTGCCACCGTCGTTGGGCGGCCCTTGACAGCAATATATATATATATTATATATTTAAAGCAAAAGCAGCTGCTGCTGTTGCTGTTACTGTTGTAGTTAGAGTTGCTCTTGCACGGAGAGAGAGAAAGAAACGTGCGTAGATGTTTGTTTGTTTTTTAGCTCAACGACCGCGACGTCAGTAAATTGTGTTTAAATCGTATTTAACTATACGCATTGCTAAATACTTGAACATATATTAACAGGTATAGGGTGAGCTATTAAAAAGATCTTTGGGATACTAAAAAAATGTAATAGGTACAATATAACATAATATTACATCGCATATGACCCGCAGGCAGCATGTAAGTTATAAAGTTGTGTGTGTGCGCGCTCCCACGTAAAAGCATATTATTTAAGAAACGAATATATTTATATTTTGGGTAAAAAAAAAATATTATTCTTAAAACCAGTCTCACCTAGTATTATACAAACTGCAGCATCTGCAGCTATTAAAAAGTAAATATAGTATATCCACTATCCAGTTTAATTAAACATTTTTATTTTAAAATATTTTTAAATCAAATTTATATACCATTTTACCAGTTTTTAAAATCAATTTATTTGATCGTATTTTTACTAGAATTATATATGAATTGATAAAATAATCCATTGAATTGTTATGTTGAGAACGCGTGGTATAGGACTTTTTATTTATAACGCTGCACCTACGTTTGTAGTATTTATATAGAATTTTTCATGATTGGATATCGTTTTTGGAAATATTTTTCATTGAAAATGTTATAGAAGAAGTACCTAATATTAGAATGACGTTTCAACAAATATTATGGTTGTATTATTATGTGTAATGTGTATTGAATGGATATTAATTAATATGTTATCGGTAGCATTCAATAGTCAAAATTCTAGTCTTGCAGATTGCACTTTTTATTAAGAACATTTTCAAAAATGAACTTAATCTTTATAACACAACTTACTCTTCTCCAAGCTAGATTAGTAGTCAATAGTTAAAAGTTCATAAAAATGCATAAATAATAAAATTACACACAACTTTTTTTACAATAGTATCTATTCACAAGCTATAGATAAAGTCCTCTTAGTGTATATAAAATAAAAATTATTAGTAAATAATTTAGATGTTTTTATTGTTTTGATCTCCAAGAGGTTTTGAACGTCTTTTGTCTGTTGGTGCACTCATTTTATTACGTGGTGAAAAGTCATGTCATTAAATTTTTTATGTGAACTATAACTCGCTTGGGCGCGTGCAATGACAACACAACAATTAAAATCGGTTTTGATCGATTGATTGTATATACTCGTATATATGTTATTAACAATGAAATGCGGCCAAGTGATAATGTCAATTTATTACTGTTAATTTTTTTTACGTTTTCTCTAACGGTAGATATCTTGGAGGCGGAAGACATCATTATCAAAAATAACAGTCATCTTGTAAATATATTTTAATTGACAATAATTTTTGGATCATTTTCTGGTTACTATAGTGGTTTGTTTATAATTATGACTCTAAGGTTTGATATAATGATGAAATATGTATGGTCTTGCGAAAAATTATATGTCAATGTTATTATAGTTTCTTATTCTAGAATTAATATTTATAATTTTTATAAGAAAGGTTAAAAACAATATAGTTAAAGAAAAATAATCATCAATATCATATACACATTTTTTTGAATTTAATGATTCATGAAATGTTTTTCTACTATTATATTTTAAATGCTAATTGAACTTATGATTACTTTTAGACTCTGAATTGTAGGTACCTAATTGAAATACAGTAAAACTTCATTTATCCGTACTAATTAGTAATTGGGGCTCTAGGTTGTCCGAATTAATGAAAGTCTGGATTAACAAAAAAGTAACCAAAAATCGTAAATTATAAATATAAGTAAATTTTTTTATACAAATTTTAATCTAATACATAATCTAACATTATTAAACCTAAAAAAATAGTACATAATTGTATTATAATCATTATAGATACATACATATAGTATTAAGGTATACTAACCTTCTAGCACCATTCTAGCATAAACTAGTGTAATTTATTTACAATAAACGGCTGTCCGAATTAAGCGAAGTCTGGACTAATGAGGTTTTACTGTATTTAAAAGAAAAATACATGAAAAATATACATAATATACATAATCAAGTAAATAAACAATAAACTATAGAAATTATAAATAAGACATTATTATATACTCACCGATATCACCACCACCGGGTGTCCGGGTACTGTACTATATTATGTAGTAACAAAGTTATAACTTATAAGGAAGTGTTGGTTTGTATATAAATAAATGAAATTGTCATAATTTTACTCAACAGGATTTCACTTTACATTATTTGTCAAATATAGAAATGAAAAAATCTCTTTTTCAAATGATCTTTTGTTGCGCTTCGATGGTTTTCGTACGTATTTTTTTGGCTGTTGTGGCATAGAAAATAAATAATTATAATTTAATAGATTTACAACCGGTTTATAGTTCCACGTTTGAAATATTACAGTATGTCATGTTTTTACACATTGTTATGTTAGGTTTACGTTTACGCATATTCAGTATTGTTGTATAAAGTTTATATGATCACTGTGAACATCAATATCTCATACATATATAATTAACTCAAGCAATTACGAGAATTTATTGGAAATTTCAACACCGAGACTTACTAACCCTTAAAATGCAGTCTAGTCGTTTAAGTTATGTTTAATTATACACCATTGAGTTGGTATAAATCAATCCTAATCTTAATTAAATAAAAATAAATTGTTGACGATCAATCATCAACCATTATTATGTCTTGAAATACAATATATACATTGCATTCTAAGACGAATAGACAATTAATAAACTTAATCAATGGTAATCTGATACGATTTTCGAATTATTTGTCTGTGCAAATCACATATTCATATAGGTAACCATATCATATACTATATATAATATATTATGTGATGACGCTTTATCGTGATGTATTCGTGTAGTATAGGTACTATCAAGTCCTGAAACTGCTGTTTATCGCATTATTATATATTTATTCAAACGAATTAACGAATTTCGTTAGTTCTAAGCACAATGTATGATGTATTTATAATTATCTGGTACGTGTATCAAACGTAGAGCTGTTTGTGGAGGTGTGGTGGCGGCGAGAGAACACAGCTTCCGTTATCGGTGGAGAACGGGGTCGTCCTGTAAATCTTTCACGCGGCGGCGTACACCAAAGGAGAACAGCGCTTATACGACTCGATAATAATAATATAATATTGTGTGAATAATATACACAAGTATACTTGACCGAATGATGACCCTCATCCATCTCACTTAGCCGCCTATTATTATTATTATTGTAATCGCCACTGATGCGGCTGTAGTCCGTCCAATATCTATTTAATACATACATATAGATCCGTCTACGTACGTATATATATATAATATGTACATATGTATGACGTATGTGTATTTCCAACCGCGTACCGGCAGACATCTCTTCGCTAACACTCGTGGCGAATAGGTATTATACAGGTACTGAATTATCATGTGTTCATATAATAATATATTATAATAATACAATATATATTTATATATTTGTATGTGAATGTGTTTATAATACGATCGGACGCCGTATGTACAAGTTCATGTATTGTATTGTATTATATTATATTACGCATTTTTACGGCCTGGTGCTAAAACCGGTCTGTCACACGGGATGTGCGATCATCTATTCTGCTGCGAACAAATACACAATATATTCATATCTATACGTAAACGCATATTATCTTGTGTTAATCGCACTTTGCAGAGTCTAAACTCAACCATCCACGAATCTATACTATAATATACAGAGTGATTCACTAAGTATGACCCCCCACTTATTCTTCTTCTAATGAATTTTGGAATTCTGTTTTTTTAAGTTTTTAATATATTAAAAAAAAAAAAAATAATAAGAACCATATTTTCAAATTCTTGAGATTTTATTGTGTAACTTATAGTGTTTGTCTTCTAGTCACACAAACTTCTGATTTTCAAATTAGAATCCTCTTTTTAAGATTTTGAATAACTGTATTATTGAAAAAAAAGGATTGAGTTTACTCGGTAAATCAACCTGTGTATAATATCATATAGGTATACGTTCGTACTACAATTCGTTTTGTATACTATACTATTCTCGTTATTATTTAAAAATATTTCGTAGAAAAATTGTGATATCGTGGTAAAAAACCAGCATTTGTAATATTTTTAGCTTTAAGTTTGATGATAGATCAATGCACTCTAATATTAAAACAAACATCAACTAATGTATTCTGCTGCAGGACACAAATCTATTATGTTACACTTAAATCAAAGTCAGGATATACAAAATGTTTGCCGATATTCTTTAAATAAAGATTAAGTAAGGTACTGAAAATGAGAACCCTATATTGTTTTAGCGATTATCACGATGGCAAAAAATATTTAATGAATGAAAATAGTTATTTGACTTTTCTATAAACGCAGAGATGGGCAACTCAAAGTAACTAGCGGGCCACTTTTAAGTACTTTAAAATCTAGCGGGCCGCAGAGCATAGGAGAAAGCAAAAAAAAAAAAGTCCTTCAAATTTACTAACATTTATTTTTTATCTTTATTTATTTATATTTACAATTATTATTTAATGTGATACTTGAGGATGAGGTTTTTCAATAGACAATTTAGTTAAATCCACTTCTATGTCTGTAGTTGAAAATTATATGAAGTAATTTGAAAATGTAGTGCGGGCCAGATAAAAAAGGTACGCGGGCCGCCAGTTGCCCATCCCTGCTGTATAAAGCGATGAACTTCATAACATTACATTAATTATTAAAAGGCGTGGACGAAGTGAAACAGGAAGAGGAATAAGGTCAAGAAAAGCTATATAAGACTGATAATGAGTGATGTAGGAACTTACACATTTCGATTATTTGTAAGAATGTTGAAAATAATATACAATATGAAGGTACATTATGGAGAATTTATTTTGTTGTTTAATAAATTTTATAATTGATAATAAATATAAATAGTTCTATACTATGTAGTGCATATATTACATTATTACACACATTACACATAGTATATTGTATTACATAGCTATTATAAGGATGGAAGTATGTTCTTACACTGTATTAAATAATATACTCGTATATTTTGAAAATTCGTGGGTAAGGATATTGTTAGACTTATTATTAAAAACTAATCAGATTCCCACGAATTCGTTTGTTTTTAAATTACTGTTCAAGGCTATACTAACGTAGGCGAAACTCAAGCATGACGGTTTATTATATGAGTTTTAAAATTTAAATAATATATTACATCTATTACGACCTACTGAAAATAAATAATATATCGGTGAGAAAATAAATTTGCTCTATATTTTAAGAACGTGATTATTTTGTACGATATTGACGTGCTTTGAGTCACAGTTGTTATTCAGTTATAACTATACAATGTACATGTACCTATATATGAATATTAATATCACCCTTGTGTAAGTAATGTTTTGTTTTATCCCTATGACATGACGAATGTGTTGAAAACAATTTCTAAATATGCGATATTCCAAGATGTAATAATAAAATGTATTATAATGCATTTAATGCATTTAGTATCTTAAATTCATAAATATATATCACGTATATATATAAGATAATTAATCTGAACTATCGAACAAGTATATTATGTAACGATCAAAAGAAGTTTGAGCCGTTTGAGGTTGTACTGTTATAGTACCATAATATTATAATTTATTTATCTATTAATTAATAATTTCCCATTCATGTATATAGTATAAACACTGGTTCACTACCGCTTATATTACCTAATTATTATTATAAATTATCAATTATAATTATAATTATGTACATAGTACCTGAGACTGTTGTGGTCCTATCTTTATTGTGTATATTTTTCCAAAAAAATTTTAAATACATTTTAATTTTTGGGTTTTACTTATTTTTTCTTGTAAACCGTATACGAGGAGCAACCGCCGCAGAGAATAATGATTGGAAAGGGTTTCCTCTCATTGGTTTACAGTTTAACGACGTCCAAATACGGAAGGTTGGAATATTATATAATAAAAATATATAATATACGTACCGCGACGGAATCGTATGTAAAGGACTGCCGCCAAGTGTTGTTCTCGTGAGGTTTTATAATTTTATATACATGAACGACGACCGACGACCGCGACAATCGTATTATTATTAATACGACCCTCGAACCCATTACATTTCTCCGACATATAGCGTCGGAAATGTAAAGAGCAGGCTGAACGAGTTTTATTATATTTTTTCGTTTCATTTATACCCCTGCCCTCCATCAAATGCATCACTAACCCGAACAATGGTTCATGTCGTAATAATACTTAAACATGTTATGTACAACAGATTAAAAGCAATAAATTAGTGGTGAAATAATAATAATAATTATTATTATATATATAATATATTGGTCACGGTCACGAAGTGTAGTTCGAATTCTTACAGTGCGATTTAATTTAAATCGGGTCAGGGGTTAAAATACGTTACAATGTTACATTATAAAGTTCTCCGCAGTATATGTAATATTTTCATAGTAGGTACACCCTTTCACTCGATGTCACATTGTTATAACTAATAAGAGTCATTAATACAACTTTTTACGATGATTATTATGTTTAAATTATAATATATAATGTTATAGCTTTATGAAACAGTAATTATTTATTTTAAAAGTCTATATACAATTTTTTTATACATCATATATCTAAACACATAAAAATATATTATATATATTTATTATTTATTCTATGTACATTTAAGTATAATAATATAATCTAGATATTGTACAGGTACCTGTAAAATAAGAGTACATATTATTATGTTATAATAATATAATTATTACATTACGTCGTTATTAATTTATTGACTAAGTATACACCCTCAAAATTTGATGTTACGAAGTCGAATAGAAATCGTGTTTGAAATATCATTTGTAAGTATGTGCGCAGATGGGATTACCTACGTGCTTTGGCCACATATTATTTTTCTAATCAAGGGCCTACTCAATAATAATTATCGTATAATTTACCTTGAGGTTAAAGTTTCCATATTCAAAATTAAATTATAGTTACGTCTGTGAAATACATAATAATAAGTTTTTGTAAACAGAGCATACGTACCTATAGCCGTGTAGGTACTGCACGTATTATTAAGTTTTTGTATTTAATTAAACTATGTATACTTTTATTCGTTTATTTTGCACTACGAGTAAAAATGATCAACCAACATTTGATCGAAGTAATAACGTAAGAAGAACTCGTGATTTATAATTATTATCTATAATTTTTAACGAAAATAATGTGAATTGCATTATTGTCCGAATAATTCAGGCTCATATTATATATTATTAAAATAATAATAGTTCTATTTACTTAATGAGAGAATATGCCAACTTGGCTAGGTAGAATAATGGATGAAATATATGTGGGAGAATTAAATGTATAGGCTGTAGTCAGTATAGTCTCCACTACCTACCCTAATTTATTTTTCATAGTCTATATATTTTTCTAAATTTAATGTACTTAGTATATTTATGAATTATACGAAATATATAATATTCAAGATTAAAATACAATATAATATTACTTATTATGTTCCATATTTCATACTACACCTATCGATCAGCAACTATTATGGTGTTTCGTGTGTGACAGTGTTTTATTCAGATACCAATTTTTTTTTTTTTTTTGTCTCAATTGTAGCTTTTTATAAACTTATATATTTTACGGAAAATAAGAAAACTATAACTTTGTTATATCAACGTTTACCGTGTGAACTCAAAATATTGTTCTCTGAAAAAATATAGCGTTCCTTACTTATCATTCATACTATCTTTTATGCACTCAGCGCCCTCCTCATCAGTCCCAGTATTTGCGGCATGGTCGACGGCCAGCAGTCATCCGGCATTGTATATATGTACACACGAACACACATACACACACAAATACAAAGGAGATAAACTTCCCGTTTGGGTAGTGTATTGTGCGTACCGAAGAAATATGAGCCCATGGGAGAATAATGGTAGTTGCTATTTATATATATTTAAGTGTTTTTCTCATCGTTTACACATAAAAGGGAGGGAATTCGGGTATCACCTAAATAGCAAATACGGAGGACGCAAGCAGCCCTTTTCGGTTGAAACGAATTTTCACACGACCATCATTGCAATGTCAACTGCAACGTACACGTATTATAACTTGTAAGTACTTACCTATACCGCGAAAATAATATTTGTGCGCGTTTTAGATTTCCACACCCTGCTGCTGTATTTGGACACGCCCGTGTTCGCTAGTGTATGTCAGTTGTTAACGGTAAAAATACTTTGATACCTGCTACGCGTTAATGTATTATATATAATTTATAGGTATTTGATAGTTGTATAGTTATTTCATATTTGTATGAAAACAATTAAGAATAATTAATATAAAAAGCACCTCTGGTCGGTATATTGTAATAAGCTATTAATTAACTGCTCTCTTTAGTGTTTGCCGAATTCATAATTTGTAGTTTTGTTATTATTATTTTTTTATCAGTAGGTACGCGATGTGGGCCGCCCTATTTATTACTATACGGATTTTTTGTTTTGTTTTTTTTTTTTTTTTTTTGTTGACGGCAGCTGTAGCCTAAATTAATAATTATATTTATTATGCGCGCGCGCGGTCCGCAGGGTTGCTGCCATGTGTGCGGTCTCAACAGGAGAGCGCGCGGAAAAACTGGTTTGTGTATGGAAACAGAATCTACGGTGAACCTATTGGAAACGAAATGGGTGAGCGCGAGCGTGAGTGTGTATGTGTAGAGAAACGAGACCCGATTGATATACATGATATAATATATATATATATAAATTATCCTCGAGGAATACATCGTATATATAAAATGTATAAACAACGCTTCGAACGAAAACACATAAATCCTTTTGGACGACGACGGCGACGCGTTTTTTTCCAGTTTTGTATATTATATTATTATAATATGCATCTTTGAGACGCAGGACGAACGCGGACGGTGGAGACCCTCGCACAGACAGATTATTCTCTTTCACAGTTTCACATACTCGCGTATTTGTTGGTTATTATATTACATAATATTATAGGAGTATAACACGGACTAAAGAGGAACCATTTGTTTTCAACGCACTGCAGTTGCATATTGTTGTATCATAGGTATATATTCACACTTTATACCTATATAATATGACGAGCAGCTGCAGCTGCAGGGTAATGGAGCTCATAAATTATTTGTTAAATTTCATCTAATCGATTTATTCCGATTTTTTATGCACGTTTAATAAAAATGCATATTTTATAAATGGTATACGTTATACACTGTCTAGTTTTCTCTATTTTAATATTTATACAAATGTTACTTTTTATTCGGGAAAAATAATAATATACTATAGTAATGCTACACGTCGTATTATATGTACATACAATGCTATTGGCATTCATCAACACGGTTAAAATAAAACAACAATTAAATATTTTGTAATTAATGAATAAAATTAAACTTAACACTAATTGATAAGTATAATATAGTAGAACTAAAATAATGTAAAGTACACTTGGCGAGAGACTCGTCCAACCGTGTAACGTATACATATTTTTATTAACACATTTCGATGTGACAACGACAGGTGTAAGCGTGTGTTCTATACACGTGTATATTACACATAAATACATAATATATCTACGTTTCAATTGCACACGATGACGACGACTCGGTCGGTTATTATATTTGTTATCCGAGTTGAACGGTAAATCGTGGTATATACGTGTGCGTACCGGAGGAGTCGTTGGACGCTTAAGTTTACAACACATAATATTACACATAGTATCCAAGACGACCGGTTGATGAAAAACGGGAAATTTATGTATAGGTACAAAAGAATATTATGTTCATAATAAGTATTAATAAGATCGTTATTCGTTATCACTTATTATCATTATTTTTTTAATCCGGATAAGTACTACACGTTTTGCTAGTAAAATCGTATACCTATTTCCTTGTCGTAATTTTGTAATCATAATGATTTCTTTTAGCTAACTTTAATAGATAAATATAAAACACTGGTTTATATGTTAAAGACACTTACACTGAACATTACGATGAACCATTGTTTGTAGATGCAGTGTTTATTGTATATACTTATTATACGAGCAACGTTTCGTGGCTTTTGTTTTCTTTCTCCTGATTTGTTTTCTATTTCCAGTACGAAATAGTAAATATTTTAAAAGCAATAGGTGCTCACTGCTCAATATCCAATAACCGCATGCGTATGATTGCAAATCTGATGAACGAGTATTTTAGTAGCCTTGACACTGGTAACCGCGCGCCATATAGATGGCGGAGACTTTAACGTCCCCCCAAAAAAAAGATTTAAATGACGTCACATCAAATTAGCCGTGAAATTAGCGTAGAGGTTATACCCACTCGAGAGACCGGTTATATCATATGTGTACAAACGCGCCGTCTATTAGTGTCTTGAAAGTCGTTAAAACCGAGTACACTTCACTTTATACTTCTACAGCTATATAATAATAATAATATTGTTACAGAAGCGTCGTATATTTTTATATGTATAATATTTTATATGCACACGTACTAATCGATATAGAAGTTTGAGTGTTGAAACTCTTGTATAGTCTAATTTTGGCCTAAAACCATGGCCCCTTCAAATTTTAAAATAATTTGGTACTTACATGGTTACACTATACATATACACTGTACGACCACATGTTTACCGAACTCGTCATTATAGTATATATTCATAGCATATGCGGCGAGACTAACACATTTTCTAACATTAATGCGACAGTAATGTACCTACCAAAATATAAGCTACACAACTCTTATATTATCCTTTATTATGCGTTTTACGATCTAAAATCCTAAAAGCATTATTTTTTAATATTATTGTTATGTTCAAATAGCAAGTTGATGACGACTGTTCTTGACAACGTAATCATTATTGTACTTATAAGTATACATACCCATTCATTATACTTTTTCTTATATACTATTTATTGTAATGGTATATATGTATTCTGTCTACTACTACTGCGTTAAAGACCTAATACTCAATTTATAAAATATACTTATAAGTAAGTTATAATAAACAGTATACACTATGAAATATGATATAGATAATGAGATGTATTATAATACTAAGTACTATATACTAAGTATAGTTATACCTACTCAATACTTTGCAGTGTTTGAGAGACGGTAATTTTAAAGTATAAAAATGTAAAAACATTAATTCTGTTATTCTTATTACTTATCTCATCAGTGTTGTTTAGACTGGACGAAGAAGGATAACTCAGATATTCAAAGGGATAGTACAATGAATTGAGATAAATAGGGAAGTTTAGTGGAAGAGCTTTCAACAGGTCTCAATAACCTGTATAATATTAAAAATAAATAAATAATATACTATGAAACATGTATTGTGTATACATATATGTTTATTATAATATATTATTTTGTATTATATATTATTTGAAATGCTCCGCTATGACGACGGAAGGCGGGTACTATGTCTATACCGATGGTGAATATATATATTATACAAATAATAAACATACATTATATATTATATAGATGACTATATATTGCGAAAAATGATGATTGTAAAATAAAATACGCGTCAGTAAAATAATAAGTGTATTTTATGATTTCGCAGCGTACAATAAAATCATACTTGGACCGCACGCGCGTTCGACCAGTCATTATAGAAAAAAATGAGAGAATTTGCACGAAAAATAGTTATATCATTCATATATATATAATTCATTACTACACCTATATTTATATATATTTGTCGCTAATGAAAACATAATTCCTGCGTGCCTAGAGTCACAATAATGGGACGGGGGAAAAAAAATAAATAAAACGATTATTGACATCGTAGAAATCTTTTCGCCTACCTAACCATTTAAATTATTATTATATATCATATTATATAGACGCTTAGACTGCTGCGAGCGTAATAATATACGCGCACAATACGTAGTTTCGGTATATTATATTATGTATAGCTGTATAGGTCGTACCCATATTATTATTATTATACAGTATACGCGGTTACCGCGCGTGTGGTATTGTGGTATATTATATTATACAGTATATTTATTTTATATTACAGTCTATATGGACATATAAACAACGTTGTCGATCCGCTTTCTCGGCAAAAAAATACGTACACAAAAAAAAAACGCACGATGCAGTGTATAAGGTGTGAGCGCGCGTGTGTGTGTTATTATTATTTTTTTTTTTAATACACGTTGTTGTTATTATTATTAGATATACCTTAAACGAAACAACGCCGTTTTAACACGTTGAATGATAGATCCAAAAAAAATAAATTTAATAATTCTAACGGTTCCAGCGCGATATTATATATGTACGTCCGTCAGCTGCGCGCGCTCACCATATACGTAGGTACAATGGCGCGGAATCGAATTAATCATAATATTATATCTCCTCTCACTTTATCAGCCCCGGGGAAAACGCGTTCCAATCGATCCACATAATATCTGTCTCAACGTGTACGTATAAGCACTTACTTTGTAACCACTGATTTTTTTTTTATCGTATATTCATATAAATATAATATAAAATGATACATATAACATATTACACATTTACACTGCAGTACCTACCTATTATAGGCTATATTACCACAATACCACTATTATAATCGTATATTATTAGGTATAAAATGTATTTGATAATTTATTATTTACATTGAAATATATACTCATGCTGCACGGTCTACACGTGCAAAATTAGCGACGTGCATCACATGTTTCTTTATACATATTACACGTCCACGCCAATCGAATACACGTGAATGTGTGATTGATAGATATAGACATATATTATCAAATAATGTGTAAGATATTTATTAATATTTTATCGTTCTAGATTTTACATACTATTTAGAACAAATTTACTCGAAAATATTTGTATGTGCAGTATTAAAAGACAAATTGTCCATATCAAACGATTTTATAACACACAAAATCATATATTTTTACAATCTGGTCAATTATGTCTAACCTATAACCTACCATAAACTTGACGGACAAAAAAATTATGATTTTAAAATTTATATTGTAGAAATACCTGCACAATTTTATTTTTACTCAAAATTTAAAATAAACATAGCTATATAAATAAATATTTTTTTAATATCTAGATTTTATTTATTTGATAAATTATTTATTATCTGCAACTGTTATATCTATTGACTTAATAGCTAACGATAAATTAGTAATGAGCAATAATATAAGTATCACACCATTATTTTAACTACTTTTATTTGTCAACAAATATTTATATATTTATAATATTTTAATATATTATTTAATATTTATATTCTTTTATCAGATGACTAGGCGAATTAAAGTCTCTATACGATTCGTACATTTAAATATGTCCGAATAACAGAAGTATAATATAATACATATATATTATATATCACTCCATCGATCATATTTATCATACGACATTCCACGTATAAACTATGATACTATACCTACTTATAACTACTGTATTATCAACTATAATACAGTATGTGGTATTTCTTATGAATACAAGGAATTCTTGGGGCGATGGACAATAACACACTTTTAGTTGAAAGTGCATCACAGCGGCGCGGCGGCAGGCAATCGGAAGATATAGGTGGTATAATAGCGTTTTAAGGCAAACGTGAATTCTCCATAGACAAAAATATTCAAATTTTCCACATGTACCCATCAATTATTGTACGCATTTAGTGGTTATACGCTGCCGGTTTTTTTTTTATTCCATAGCCACTGTGACCCGACGTGTCGTAAATACCTATCTACATCGTTCCTGCAGTATATTACATATAATACTATAATAATTATCATAATATATATATATATTCATATTATTATATCAAGCTTGCATACAATAATTTTATACAAAAAAAGAAACGCTAGCAGGCTGTTTACTATTTTATATTGTACCTATACTATATAGGACCACATTATATACCTAAACTACACGGACCTATATATATTATATTATATAACTTAAAACGAATTAAAAAAAAAATAAAAATTTCTGTTTTTTTACATTCCAGAACCGCTGCAGGTTATGAGTATTGAACATGGATAGCGGCAACGAGACCCTTTTCTCGGAGGACTCATCGCCCGACTCGGCGCCACCGCCATCACCCAGCAGTGGTCGAGGGAGCCAACAGCCCACGCCAGCGCCCACCCCGCCGCACATCACTTCTTCATTGTCCAAGGTAAACACACACATTTTGTATTATTATAATATTGTATGTTTGCATCAGTCTTCTGATACTGCAGACAGTTTCTGTATATTATATATACCATATATTTATAAAAAGGTTTATACGGTTTTATATTGTCGAAACCCTTTTCTACCTTTAAAATA
The DNA here is from genome assembly GCF_020184175.1 of Aphis gossypii. NCBI lineage: Eukaryota > Metazoa > Arthropoda > Insecta > Hemiptera > Aphididae > Aphis > Aphis gossypii. Next base: position 38,735,873 of record NC_065532.1, read on the forward strand.
TTGCGTTGGGTTGAAACAGCGCACAACGACGTCAATATGTCATGTCGTGTTAGAAAATAAGGATCTGAAACGAAAACGACACAGAAGAATGTATTTTATTTTCGAGTCAAAGATTGGATGATAAACGTAAACAATTTAAAAGTAAATATAATATTTCACGGTCGTTTAGACTGTCTTCGATGGATTTTATCATAAACAAAAATACAAATAATTGAATAAATACGTTTAAAAAATATAAAAATATTACTCTAGGTAAATATTATAAAGCCCAAAAGTTTAAAGAGCATGTATAATTTATAACTAACCCAATCCATATTTTTTAATTTTAAAACGGATCCGAAATAATTTATTTTTATAATAATATTTAAAGCATTAATTATTAACATTATGTTTAATGACTCGAAATCCATCCCTATAATCAAAATACTCGTGTTTTATTGACTAAAATTTTAATTTCGTTTATTTTGTGCATTTTTAATTAGATCGCTGTTGCAGTTTAACATGCGTGTTTCAATGATTTGGTTTCGATTTAAATTATAAATGTAATACTCAACAATCGATATAATATCTATATTAGGAATTTTGGAACGTAGAAAAGAATTATGCTTAACTATTTCAACCAACAATAGGAACGATATAATCCATAAATTTAATTATTAGTTTGAAATCTAAAGGTACAGATTATAGGTATACCTATATTAAATACTTTATAAAGTGAATCTTACTGTCTTAACGGATCGAAAATGTCAGATGATTACCAGTTGAACCAAATAGGTACCTACATTACATGGCCCCGAATAATTATTAGGTAATATATTGTATTAATATCACGTGTGCCTACGCGCGTAGGTATTTTGTGCCATAGCTATCATCGGATAAGTTTGGCAAAATGATATGTCGTCATTCTTAATTGCACATACTAAAAATGAAATGTTGGTACAAATATTATAATGTTAATGATGTAAAAACATGTCTGTTGGTAATTATTACCATCCATTATATAAACATAAAATACTCGTTTTCCGTTCAAAAATATGTAGGTATTGTCTGGAAATATTTCGATTTATTGAGTTTTGATGTTCAATTTATTAACGGCATATGAAACGCACATAAAAGTATAAGACTCGAGTCCATATAGTAAGATTTTAATCGATTTCACCTTGTAAATCCGTCTTATTATTATATATGGTCACCATTTATAGAATTACAATACGTGTGTGTTATGTGTTTATAGTTTTTACTACAGGATGATTATTTTAACAATAAACACTGATGTAACAGTAAGTATTATTTTTGTATAAGATTGAATTCATTGCAAAACAACATTTTTGATTAAAAACTATATTTTAACAATTTTTATCATTGTTATCGTCTATTTTTTTTTTTTTTTTGAATAATAAAATATTTTAAATTCGTATAATTTAAAGAGGAATATTTTTCTAAAAACAATAAAAATATATATAATGTATAAGCTATAAAAATTAAATTTCAAACGATTAGTTTTAATTTATAACTTATGTGTTGTAACCTATTATTATGTATTGTAAGTTAATCTGTTGTAAAAGTGTTTAATGTTCAGATGATGTTAATGAGGCATGGTAATCCACAAAATGTTGATCGATTTGACTCTGCTCGTCAAAACTTTAAACGTTAAAAAATATTATCAAAATCATTAATACTTTTCGAGTTAATGATGGTGATTAGTGTTTAAAAAATCATCCTATATGAATAACGATTTCAAGTACCTAAGTTTAGCAATGAGAAAATTCATCATTTTCAGATTAAAATAATATGTCGTGCAAAGAATAATATAATTTCACAGTAGGTACGGCACAATTGCAGACTTCCATCTATATAATAATCAGCATTAGATACATTTGGTGTACGATATTTCATATTTTAAATGCTGGTTATGAAAACTGTTAAATATTTAAACGAAAAAAAAATGTTTTGAAATCTTTATCATCTGTATTCAAAGACTAAGCGGTTTTTGCACGTATGTTTATTTTTGTATTATACCTTCACTTTCTAATGCTTTTGTAATGGTGCATTCAAAAAAATGTTTGTATAGATACATGCATAGACAAAAACACAAAACACTTTGTACAGGGTGATCTTTTTTATCATCTATATTCTATAAGGACGCACTCATTATCTTAAAAAATATTAACATTAAAAAAAAATTCTTCTTAAAACCATCATTAAAAATATGTTTCAAAAAGTACCTAGGTGTTCTTAATTATAATTGTTGAAGTGTTTATTTTTTTAAGTGATAACAGACTTCCATTTTTAATTTTTTTTTTTTTTTAAGTAAACTACTTTTTGGAATATTTTGATTTATAGAAACCAAATTTCGAATGAACATTTAATTAATTATATAACTTCAACTTATAACTATAAGTAAGACTCAGAACTTAAAGCTTTTAAAAATATCTAAATATGCATCCATGTTTACAAAAATCAGTATATAAGTACCTACCTATTATATTGGTTGTGAAAAAATTATTTCTAAAAATAATTAATAGTAAATAAATAGCTTTAAAATTCTTTTCTTTATTAAAAATTGTATGTATCGATATATATTCGATTAATCTACTTTTTTCCTATTATTCGCTAAGACAACATTTACTGTGCCCCTAACAATAATACAATGTTAATGTGATATATTTAACGTAAGACACCTTTTTTGATAAAGTGTCTTGTTTTAAATGTATCACTTCGTGCATATGTACTATATAATATATGTAGGCACAATAAACAAGCATAATATTATAATACAATTCGTAATTCATATTGTAACGCAATGTATCATATTATTATACACAAGTAAAGATATATGCTAATACCTATTTAACTATTTATTATATGATGAAAATATATAGGTACTGTCGATTTTTAAGTTTTAAAAAATAATAGATATAATTTTAGGTATGTATAGATACATTGCATTAAGTAATATTTTTAATTTTTAATTAAAAAATGTATACGATCTTATTATTTACTTAGGTATTTTTAAATTTATACCTATATAAATTGTATTGATTTTTTAATAATAACATTTTATGTAAAGTGCAGAACATGACTTGGGGTTATATCTATGGAAAGTACAAATAATGATCCATGAACAATAAACTATAAGTTATAATACACATAGTTTAGGTTATAACATTATTGTCATGTAATAGTGTTACATATTATAATACAGTATGTACCTACTGTTTAGCACTGGAGATACACGCAATTAATAATTATACTTTTATTTTATATGATTTTTACTTGTATAATTCTTGAATACCGCCCTATCATAAAGAACAAAAGAACGATAAGGATTTTTTTAACAATATTATTTTTAAAGGAAAATTATAATATAGTTACTTCAAACGTTACCATTGAAATTCGTCTACCTACATTTGTTCGTTTAAATCATATGCTTTTACGGCTACTCGAAAAATTATTATTTTTTTAAAAGTAAAAGTATATTAAATCGAGCATAAAAATTGTATATTTTATATATTTATTAATACATCAATGTGAGTATGTGACACGTGTTTTTTTATTGGTTATTTTACCGCATAAATTGTTGAAACCTCAACATTTTTATTCGAAGGTTACACTTTCTGATAAATGTCAAATCAAATTTAATACGCCAATAAAATACGGCGGCACGTATTGTATTGTATTTATTAATAAATATAAAAATAAATTGTTATTTCATTGTGAAACACGCATGTAACGTCGTTTTAAAATCGTTCACCAAATATTATTATTTATTACAGATTGTATTTTATTATAACCGGATACACCACATGCATAGTATAATATTACCGAAACAATAGTTATTCGACAATCTATAAAATGTACCTATTAACCGAACGTACACGTCAAACTCGAATAGTCGTATTTTGTTATTGTTTATTAACTAGAAATGTATAAAATTTTAAATTTTCATCAAATCTATAAACTAAATTTTATAGTTGTTCTTATAATGGTCGGTGTTGTTTTATGATCCATGCAAAATATAATTTACAAATTGCGATGGGAAAGATAGTCACGGCCCGTGACTCACAGGAACCGCGACATGTATACTATTATAAATATTATACTATATTATTATACCTACATTGCTGTACACATTACACATATTATATTAAATTGTTTGTGACCAAACTACACTAATATACCTACTTTAATACTTAAATATGTATTATAAATATTAAATGTACGAGTAATATGTATGAATGTACAATGTAACTATTATACATTTGTAACATAATAATATAATAAGTAATAACACTACAGTAGTGGATATTAAACTTCAGTTGATATAATAATTACTGACCATTATGACCTTAGGTAATATTACTAATAACTAATAAGTAATGAGAAAAATCCAAACAAAAGAGTAAATCCTTTCCATTTTGTCTTATAAGTCTTGTACGATCTATATCGGCTTGTATCATTGGTATATTAATATATAATAATTAATAATATATTATTATATATTATTGATTTTATTATTATTATAATTATATATTTTAGTCGCTGATAGGTACTCGTCGTTTTCCTTCGTATTATTATTCTTATTTCTATTCTATACGTTGCGGTAAGTCAACACAAACCGTGCATGTCCTTATTATAACATATAGGTATATTTATATTATATCATGTATGTGCTCTTGGCGGGAAAGGAGAGAGACAGGCGAGACTGGTTTAGCACGTGTATTCAACATATTATATATATATATTTATATATAATATAAGTTATTATCATTATTGTATATTTTATACTCGCGTTTATAATAATATATAATATATATTATGTGCATTTATTATAGGTATATTGTACACAAAATGTAGGTTACGCGGGTGACGTATATAATTTTATAATAATATAATATAATGTATACTTAGTAAGTATCCCAGTTAGCTTCCAGTTGTGCTCAGCGTAGCTGTAACAGAAAGCCGACTAATTATTATACGTCGATCGTCAGATTTATTTGTTTACTTTTTCGTTTTAACCGTTTTTTCGTTCTGCGTGTTGTTTATTTTTTTTTCTTATATTCTAATCGATTCTTTTCCGCTTTGTAATAATGAACAACGGTAATAATTATTATTGTGCTGTATTTATACTAACTGTAGTAAACCACACAGGCATATTATGCTAAGGTCGTAGTGAGATTGTCAGGATTGATGATCAAGCTATAATTCACGACATCGACGAGCATGCAGATATTCATTCAGAATTGTATATACGTTTTTAATATACCACAGGCATAGTAAACTCTAACTGTTAAATACGAATTGATAATCATATATATAAATATGTACATTGATGTATTATTTGAAAAGGATTTTGTGCGTGGTACGTATACGTTGTGTCTTTGTTATTTTTTTACGATACTACTGCATGCTGTAAGCCTGTAACTACTATCGTCAGTAGATACTATGCATATTGCACAACCAGGGTTACACTACATTATTGATTATTGTTAGTGGGTAAAAAAATCGTTCCGGTCATTCCGTCATTTCTCTATGATCACCGCAATTATAGTTTTAAAACTTACTGTGAAATTTCACAATACCAAATGCTTGAAAAAAAAATAATTACATTTTATATACCTATTTTAAAAATTAACAAATAACAACAATATGCAGTTTTTCATCAAACGAATTGTGTTATATCAAATAGATATCAAATTTTTAATAATTACTAAGAATTTATAAGTGTATAACATTTTAACATAGTAAGATAAGAATATATTATAGCTGGAATACACCTTAATTAGTTCATTAGCTCTCTCCTTCTCTCTTCTCTCCAACATATTCATTGTCGAAATAATGAATTATATTATATTAATTTATTAAATAATAATGTGTATTAATTTCACTTGTTACCTATCATACATTTATGTTTATTTTTAGATTTATAATTGATACATCACTTAATAATAATATCATTGAAAAGACTAGTTTTTAGATCTGTGATTTATCTATATTTCAGTTATATAAAGTGGTTCGTGTAAAGAACAGTTTAAATTGAAAAGTATTAATGCAAAATTTTCAATATTTAGTAGTTTTATGATATATTTTCCGTCTTTATTAGGTAATGCTTTCCATACTGTTCTCTTTACGGTACCAAATGTTTTCTATGTTAGCGATTTCAAAAATGAATCGCGAAAAATACAATTATTCTCTTTGAATTGAATTTATCATTAAAACAATTAATATTCATGTAAGCAGGATTAATGTTACATTTAGGAGTTTCAATATATTTTTTAAATTTTTAAGTTTTTAAAATTAAAAATTCAGAAAGCATTTTATTTTACCTCTAATTGTCATTTTTTTTATCGGTTACATTTTTAAAATAAAAATAATATCTATATTTTAAAGCTTATATAGGTACTACGAAAATCTAGCTATGATATACTACTGTATATACGTACAATCGTATTAAACGAGGTATAAGCACACGAGGAAGGGGAGTGGCGTGTGTATTGGTTTTTAAAAACAGTATATTTTTGGGAGAATTTTATCCCTAGACTGAAAACCAGTTGCAATAGTAGTTATTTGGAAAATCGAAATCACGAAAATATGATTAAATAATAATTGTTTGTGAATACAAAACACACATATAATATTGGCGTACAACAACAACGACTGCACGGGCGATGGTTTGTGTGTGGCAGCATATATATATGTATATAATATATACGTGTATAACAAGATCTGAGAGTGGAGACGAAAATTATTTACAATCCTCAGCGGCAGTGGCGGGCGGCATTATCTCTCCTCTCGGGGACGGACCGTGGGAATGCGTTAACCGAACGCCCACAGTCGTAGAGTATATTATAAACTGACACAGACTGGTTTTTTCTTATTTCCTTCTCTTCTTTATGTCTGTTAGCCTCTCCTTATCCTCGCGGTCACTACCGATTTCGTTTCATTTTCCAGCGAAGTCAATGAACAGTGTCAAATCACTCAAATCCCTGTATAGCTCATTATGATAACATTATTATATTTATATAATATGTATTTTATATACCTACTTAGGTAGGTGCGTTGAAATTCGTTGGAACAAAAAAGTATGATTTGGTGTGAAATACTTCGGACATTTTTCGGAAAACCAAAATGTACTATATGTAAATGATACGTCATATGTCTATCAATCTAATACAGGAATTTACAAGTACGGGTAATTTACCAAAGAATACCTAACTGTTTTCTAAACTTAGAAGTCCGGATAAAATAAAATTTAGACGAGTGGCCTAACCTATATAATAATATGATATATAGCTAATATGGTACCTATACAATTTTATGTCCAACAAAAATTTAAATAATTGTATTATGATTATTATATTATTAATCTAGTGTTTTTGTTTGAAAAAAAATGTTTTTTTTAAAATTTAAATCTATGCATAATAATATGTATTGAAGTACGTGGTTACATATCAAGATTTGTACATCCATACACACGTATAGTTGACTGTAATTTAGTTTCGTTGCGTGTAGATATATTATACTGATATAGTACCTAGGTATAATAATAAATTATAACTATTCGCTAACGGTATATATTATAATAGTTGAATTTCCTTATATACGAGTGACGAATCTAATCATTTTTAACTACATTGAAGTGATATGATGCTCATTTTTCTATTATTGAAATGCGACCTATTTTTTATTCTGGAAATTTTATAGCGTACTGATATAATTTATTTAATTATTAAAATGCCAAAATATACTGTTATTTATTTCAGTTCTTGATATATTTAAAATCAAAAGGAAATTTTATAAAATAATTTGTTATATGTCACTCGAAAATACTGAAAAATGCTTTATACCTAAATACCTAATTGATTATTTGAATTCTAAGCGGATCGAAGATTAATAGTTTTATATTCTAACTACCTATATTTTTTGTAACTGTCAACACTTTTATCAGAGCAGAAAATTTGCTACTATCTTCATCATTAATGGTGGTTAAGGTAGAATTCTTTATTTTCTATTCTTTCATAAAGATAATAAATCTCACTGAATATGTTCGCTGGGGGCCCGTTTCTCATTTCTAACACAATCGTAAAGTTAATATTCTAAATAAAAAAACTAAAATAATATATGCATGTAATCTTCAAATTGTATTGTTTTAAAATTGGTACTTTGAGACTTGAGGAGTCATAAACAGGCAAAATTCCCAGTAAAGGTACGTGTTTAAATAATTATGAAAAATTAAAATTCTCTTAAAAATTAGAAATATTTATGCCAAAATTAATTTTCAACAAATTCCATTTTAATTTTTTGTATTTATTGTAATTGAGGAAATGAAATTTAAAATCCTTGTTTATTTTGAGCTATTTATTATTATTTTAAGTTTTTACTTTTTTATTTTGTTATGTTAATGATAAAGAAATTTTGTTTTTAATTAAAAATTCAGTATAGGAGGTTTCTTGAAATTTGTTTTTAATGTTGTTATAGGAATTTTAATAAGTAGGTACATATTCTACACATATTTGTTTTATAAAGTTTAAAGTTAGAATTTCTACAAAATTAGATATTTAAATAAAAATTTTATTTTTCCTGTGATAGTAATGACTTTCTTACAGCATGTTTTTGGAAAAAAATACGTTAGGTTAGCGTCATCAATGTGTGATTAAGATTTAAATAATTTGATGTCTCTAAATAAAAATGCAATTCTGTAATTCAAATATTTGTGTAAAAAAATACTATACAATGTCGTGTGATATTATAATATAAATATACGACAAAATTAATAATAATTTTTTGATTAGATAGGGAAACGCTTGCGATTACTATCTAAAAAAATGAAAGTGAAAAAATTGACATGGATTTTCTATGGTGTTGATATACTTCCGGTTTCCTGTAAGATACAATTAAAATAAGTACACTACTTTGACGGTGACATTGTGTTCTTAAAAAACAACAACAAAGGTTTATTATGTAATCCAAATTTTTTATTATTCTTTAGAAGGCTAATTACAAATATATACTATGAATGCGATGAAATAATACACTAATTATGTCACTTATTGTGAGTGCACCAGCTCGTGTGTGTGAAGCTTTTACCATAATATTAATTGGGTATTACAATACAAGTCATAAAATCATTGTCCTATTACATTCTTAGATGTTTGCCGTAATGGATTGCAATAAATAATAATATTATGATGGTGTTTGTGCAGGTCGGTATCGTCACAACTCGAACAAAATAATAAATTCATTGACGAGCGAAAAATATTTTACGCAACATAGCTACACGACTTGACTACGTACACCAAATCGCCTAATAAAATATTTTTTATTGCAATAACCTAATAAAATATATTTTATTGCAGTACACTTATTATATTATGTACTATACACTGATATATAATCATGATTTAGACCATCGTCACGCTGCAATTTATCTATGTATAGACTATATAATATAATTATAGGGCTCGAATGTCGATGACTAGGAGAAATCGGCAAAATGCCTGTATTTAAGCGCTACAGTTCGACAATTATTATTAACAAACGTACAAGCCAAGTGGTGTAACTAAGAGACGATAGATTCTCGAGATGGACTTTCCTCCCTCCCATCACTCGCAAGTAAATTTGAGTATAAAATATAAATATATCAATGCATTCAATATTACAATAAATTATCATTGCTGTGTGGCAAGTCCTCGTGGATCACAATATTACTTATTACTGCAGGGAAATCACACATGCCTCATACGTCGTCATAATATTATATCAGCTGTACTTATTTATAGTTGTACAGTTTAAAGGTGTCTATTTAACATCATAAATGTATCAACTTATTACAAAACGTGAACAGCGATGTTTAATTTATTTTTCTTAATCTTTGATCAGTATATTTTATCCCTTGAATAATACGAACGTTTTCAATGTTTTCCTGAAGCGTTTGTAAATAGTTCTGACCTGTATCCAAATCTTGCTCAACACCGGCACCATATCAATCGCTTTAAAGACATTTTAGACGCACGTGGCCTCCGGCGTGACGGCTGCATGCTGTTTTTTTTTTAATTTTGTTTTTCCACTTTAATAAAACGTCCACCGGTCGAAATTACAACCTTGCCATACGAGCCTCGAGGTGCCGGTCGCACGACGATGGCGCATATTATTCATACTATATATGTATATATATATTTATATGAGTATAATAATACTATAATAATATGTATCTATACCTACAAAAATTTTTTATTCGAGTTCAATTATTAATATTAAAAGAAAAAAAAATTAAGAAAAACCGGAACTTGATTTGGAGGCGGTGTTCCGCACGCGCCCATAGTTGAAAATAAAATCACATGCGCAGAAAGAATATAATAATATATTATGTTATCTATATAGGATTATACGTCATACGGAGTAAACGGGAACATTATGCGAAACCGGAAGAACAACATTTAAAAGAGTATATAATAATATATCATATAGGTAGGCTGTTATAGGTTTACGACTCTTTATGTCAAAAATAATATACATATATTATTATAATACTATTATATATAAGTATTTAACAAATACATACCTAATATATGTATTTTTAAGTTAATAAATTAAGTATAAGATATCTGTCAAAAAAAAAAATTACTTAAGTATAGATAGGTAGTTAGGTACCCAATCTTTTGATCCATTTTTATGGACGGCGTGTATTGTGAATAATATGTAATTCCTATGCATTTTATGTGTATAAATGTTATATTTTTTAATTATTTAATTAATTTGAGTTAATATATTAATATTATACTAAAAAATTGTACTGTTTAAAAGTTTTAAAATAAAAATTTTCAATCGCATATTATAATGCTTCGAATGTGTATAAAAAATATTTGTAATTATTCTAATATCAGCGGATACTCATCTGCTCTTAAATAATTATTTTTAGTGTATAGCTGGTATACGTTCGTAAACTCAATTTATATTATACGATCGTGATTTCTTTAAGTAGGTATATATTTTGTTTGCATAAATTAGGTACGAATTATTTTACAGCAATAAACGCGTAAATATAGAATACGCAAACCAATTGTGCGCGAATCGCGCGTCGACCGTTTTTCTCGTAAAACTACTTAACTATGTTGTCACCGCGGATAATTAAAACATAACACATTAAATTTACTCCCGCGACGGGAATATTATATCAATGATATATGCGTAGGTACATATAATAATAATATACCTAATATTATATGTTCACGACGTTGTCGTACCCATTCGGTAATAAATTCATCCACATAAAACTACTGCCTAACCGACGAATTATTCAAATCACATAATAGGTATATTATACGATAATAATAAATCGTAATATTATTTACTGTGTGTATACCTACCTATGTTTAATATATATATTTATCTCATACTCATCGTGGACGTTTTATTGCAGGGAAACAGTGTTATCCGTCCAGTGGCCTTCAAGCCGGGTTCAATGAGATTCACCGACAACGGCGAAAGATATGGCTCCACGCCTATCCTGGCCAGATCCTCGCACAGGCATCTATATGGCAGTAAGTACATTTATACAATACACATAATGAGATTTTCCCGCGTACATATAGCTGTTTTTATGCACATGATATATAATAATAACAAACGCTAAATTACTCCGCGAAAGACCGATAGGTACGAGATAAACGAACGCCTATAATATGCATATTTATAATATAGTACCCAACTAAAGATATTTTTTCGAAACAGAATTTCAACGGTTGTTCAATTTGCGGCTGTAAAATACTATAAAATACTAATTAGATTCTGAGTGGAACGATGGCCGCGAATGAATGTATTAATGTATGTATTGGTTAATTGTTTTACAATGATATACATACAATATATTATGTTGTTGTTGTTTTTTCGTTTTGATTCTGTTATCACTTTTTAAATGCAATTCAAACGTTTAAATATTGATTGAAGTTTCTGGTAACTAATTAGACAAATTAAATCGATTTAGTAATTTTGGGGAAGGGTGTCCAAAAAATTCTCGGTAGTTAATAAAATAATTGGGTTCAATTATCGAAAACGGGAATACAGCTTACACAGCAATAACAGTAACAGTTTTAAACAATGTCGATTTGGTTTTATTTTTGTAACTCAAAAATCAATAATCATGGACTTGAGATTTTTAAAAAATATTTATATAAGTAATGTTTTGACATAAAATAAAGGGACAAAATATTTTTTTAATTATTATTTATTTAGTAGGTATTTATAGACATTTGATACGTTCAAATTTTTTAAAGTTATTTTAAATAATTACGCGATGTTTTGGCAAAAATTAGTTAAACGTGATATACTAAAAATATACGAGACACGAGTGACGAGTATACTACTTATAATAATGTAAATAAATTTAAAATAGACTGACTCATCATCCGCTCAGAAGTCAGAATCTGATGATTCGGATGTAATGATTTGTCATTGAATTCAAATTTAACATATATTCATTACAATGACCTACCTACTCAGTACTCTGCAATGACAAGTTAAACACTCAAAAAATACTATACAACAGAACGACTCTGTTGGTTATTTTAAACTTAACATATAATATATATACCTAGGTGGTACCTCAGTACCTGTAGGCTGTAGGTATTAGGTACCTTATATAGTTAAACAATATTATGCTGTAATTTCAGCACGGGTTTTGTCTATACCTACAGCTGCAGATGTTTCTAAGGTCGCTTTTTGTGATATGAGATTATTTATTTTACTTCATCTGACTCGCCTACATACCTGAAACCTAACAACAGTTAGACACTAGCTTAAATTTGATAAAACAGCAAATTAAATTCCTAACGCCCGGAATCAAACTAACTACCTCTCGTATTCCTACCGGAACATACTTTACTACTTTAGCAACCAGTCCCATCGGCCAGAGGCAAACTCGATACGCGCATCATAAATTATAATTAATTTAAATAGATACTATTAATTTTGAATTTATTCGTTTTTTTAAAAAATTAGTTATATTATATAATATATTAAACTAAAGTAATTTGTATCGTATTATTTATCGTTATAGTTTACTAGAACTTTTTTTACTTACGTATCGCTTCGTAACTCATAAGATCATGATTCATGAGAAATAATATTCTGTCGTTGTGCATGGTTTGGTTATGCAGTGGCGTATTTGGGATAATTTTTCAGGGGGGGGGGGGGGGGGGGCAAAATGCAAAAATCTCTCACTGTTACAATATCAGGAAATTTGAATGCAATAGGTACTTTATTCGTTGTTATAGACACGGTTTTAACTTGTATACAGTTATAATCCTAAAAAATAATATAATAATACGCAATACGCATAATAATGAAATTTGACTTTTAATAATAGCTCAGTGCTAACGTATTTTGCGTAAAAAAAGTCTCGAGGGGGGCAAATGCCCCTGTTGCCTCCCCCCTCCCTCAAATACGCCACTGTGGTTGTGTAACTATACATTTAAAGTATAATAGTTAAACTAACAATATTCGCTTTAAATCAAATCTAAACAATTTTGCAACATTTTCGTTTCTTCTTCAATTTACTTTATCAACAAATTGCAGGTACCAATGAACTACACCATCAATCTAAGAAACCAAATATGATATCTTCGGGCACATTGGATCGAAAACTTCGTTCAGCATCTCCAATGGTGATGTCGTCCTTACCGGCTCAAACCAGCTGCAAATTTCGGCTAGGGCAACAAGACGATTTCAAATCATCCTCCTCATACAGTTCCTATAGAGATTACCGACCCAGGTACATATAGAACACTGAGGTGTTAATGTGTGTATGCATTAACGAGAGGTTTTTTTTTTATATAGTTCAAAGTCATTCGCGAGGCTTAGTAAACGATGCTCGGCATCCGAAGGATCAGCTAGTCTGTTGGATCTGACCCCTTCACCATCCGAATCTACTATGTTGTCAGAAATGGAAACAGTGTTGAGAGACAGAGACCGTGAATTGAGGCACCTACGACAAACGATGGAGCACAATGAGCAAGTGATCTTTAGAGTTTACCAGGAAAAGGAAAATGCTTGGGACAGGGAATTGCGGAGGATCAAAGCAATGGGAGATAATCGACTCAAAACAGCCGCGCAAAAGTCGCTTAAGCTGGAACAGATGCTCATGATGCAGACGTATAAGGTAAATAAATATATATATAAAGGTTTATTGCATAATGATGTACAAAATAATAATTTTATCATATTGTTTAATATATAATATTAACCGTATGGCCTTAATTTCAGTTGCAGGATGAAAAAAAAAGATTACAAGAAGAAAACGAAGGTTTGGAGTCCGAGACGACAAATTTGAAAAAAGAAATAGACGAATTAAAGGTGAGACTTGAGGAAACTGAATGGGGATTATGTCAGAAATCCGGAGAACTAGCTCATGTAAAATCACAACTGAAAGATACTCAAGTACGTAGACATTATATATATAAATATATATAAGTATAAATACTAAAAAATGTAAGATTATAGGAATATATATATGCTTTAAGCTCAAATATATCGTAATGCAGGAAGTGAGTTGAATTTTTTTAAATTAAATAAGTTTGAAAATATGTACGAAATCAAATTTATAAATGCCTAATGATGTTTTGTAATAATAAATTACAAATTACAACAATTAATAATAATATTAATAGATAAATAACTAAATTACCAAAATGGCAAAATATAAATTGTTTTAATGTTACTTACTATCGTAATTTAAATTAACTACTTATTTAACTGCCATACAATCAATATTAATCATAATCAAATAACTGAAAAAATAATGAGCTATTTATTATAATACTTAAATATAACCAAAATTATTTATATACAAAAATAACTAGACAGATGTGGCGATCGGCCCTTCCATCTCCTTTTTCTGGAATAAATAATAATGTTATAAATATGTACAAATAATCTAACAATGTGACACTATTATCATACTTATCAGCACCAATTTTCAGAGTGAACTTACGACAAAAGGCCATGAAGTGATCGCGTTGAAATCAGAAGTCAGAGAACTATTACAAAAGCTCGAATCAAAAGAACGTCGTATCGACGAACTTGAAGGAAGACGTCTTGAAAGAAGTAACAGTGACAGTGGTGGTGACGGCAATGATGACCAATTATCAGCAGATAAACTATGTTCGCTCGTCGGACGACTCAATGAACAAGTAAGTTGTTAAATTGTAAAATTTGACTTTTCCATCTACAATACTGTCCGTATTGTAAAACACGATACCTAATTATATTTTATATTTTTATCACATTTATACTATTTTTAGTAACATTAGTTGACAGTATTTATATCAGTTATATCGCCTCAATAAATATTAAAATATGTATTATTACCTTGTACCTACTATATTAATCGACGCACTTTACTTGCGCGCAGGTAGAGAACGAGTTGAATAAATCAAACAAGTTGTTGTCCGGATGCTACAGTACAGAAGACCTGCAGTCGTTGTTTCCGAAAAAAGACACAGAGGCGGACTCGCCACTGGAAAAATTCGGAGAACTGGAACGACACACGGCCAAATTGATTCGGGTGCTTAACGAGGAACGGAAGAATTGGGATCAGGAAAGGTTGAAGTGGTTCCAAGAGAAGGAAAAAGTGTTGTGTTACCAAAGGCAGCTTCAGATGAACTACGTGCAAATGTTCAGGAGAACGCAGGCATTTGAGGCACAGATCGAGAACCTCACCGTTCAAATGAACGTGTGCTCGGACCACTGCACCAGCGGCAAGAACACTGCCAGAAAAACCGCTGCTACCACAGTAAAGACCGTAAACGCCATTAAACTATAGACAGATTTAAGGACTTTTTTTTTTATTAAAAGTCTATCACTTTGGAAATTATATATTGTTATGTGAATTTTTTACCATTTATCATTATTATTATTATTATTATTATTATTTCTTATTATGTTTATATTTTATTGTCTTTTATTTTTGAAATTATGTATCATATTGATAAGTATACTTCTTTGTATAGTAGCAATACATACATATTGTGAATACTTATTCGATAAGTCACATCAATAATTTTGTATTATTAAAAGTGCAAATTTTTAACACGATTAGTACTTTTTACAATATACATTTTTACAAATAATTAAAAATATTTTATTGTTATTCATTGTTATTTGAATCATTCTCAAATTGTTTTGTTTTGAAAATGTCAACAAAATTGAAGGTAATTCAAAACTATACAGTTTACACTTAATAATTTATTAAATCTATTAGTAATTTTATACATATTATTTATTGATTAATAATGATTCTGAACAAAATAAATTGTACAAAATGCAATAAAAGTTTAATTATCACAAAAACATTTTAACTGGCAATACTGAATAGTAAAACATCAGGGGAAAAATAGTTAATAAGTATTTAATATAATTTATGATTACATATTTAAATTAATTTAAACAAGTAATAATACATCATGTATAATAATAATATACAGGAAAATAACAATGGTCACTAAAATATATATATTGATAAATATGTTTACCTAAGTACCTAACTAAAGTGTTTAAACTCAATGACTATCAATAATTCTGATATAAACCAATATTTGATACATGTAATACATTTAGCCAAAATTAAGTACTTACACTATAACAGAGACTATATATACTTGAGGACAAGATGCCTCGACACTTACGCATCCAACTATTTTCTCTTAACATTTTTTTAAAAATATGTAATTTTTTTCCGTTTTTCATAATGGTTTGTCATTAAGCGGTCTTGAACAATTCCTATTTCCTATTCTTTCAATATATAATTTTTTATACGTAAGATAATAGGCAACTACCAAATGTGGATTAAGAAAAAATAAATCAACTATCTGCTGGTCAAATATTTTTCTTAAGACAAACTATGGAAAAAAATTTCAAATTTACAAAAGATCTGCATATGATATTTTTAAACTAGAAGTAAGCATACAATAGTATAAACAGAGAAAGGCTTTGGAAAATTCTTTAGCATTTAGCATACTAACTAAACTAATAAACTGATCAACATGGTATAATTGTGTAACACAAATACTATTAGTTGAATCAAGGCGAACAGTGATATATCGTCTTCAAGTATTATTAATAGTTAATTGAAATTTTTAATTATTCTTTAGGGTCATTTTCAAAATAATCAATAACATTTTTTCTAGATGCAGATATCATTATTTTGTATAGCTTACAATTTTGACTAGTTTTGATAAGTTTGCACGGAATCTGGAAACATATTAATATCTATTGAAGTATTGAACCATTTCATGTAAATTCTTCATATAAGCTAACATTACAGTGACTATTTTCTCCATTTATCCTAGATGAGCACAATATTTCCTTATTGTATGTAGACTTCACTAAAATTTTATTTTTATAAATACCCTATAAAAAGAAAAAAAGAAAATTTTTTTAAATATTAAAACATTAATAGGTAAATTCTAATAGAAGATAAATAGAACTAAATTTGAGATGTATTGCTCCCTCTAAAAATACTTTATAACATGTAATGATTTATTATTAAATTTAAATTTAATATAACCATTATTGTGACCAATTCCTGTGAAAATGTAGAAAATATGCACTCAAAAAACTTACAATACTACAGAGTGACTCTTTAAATTTTAATTATTTTTGTAAAATATATTTTTAGACCTTTAAAACAATAATTTGAACATTGTAACATACGTCACTCTTTCAATAAAATGTTTTAGAGAAGTGTTATTGCTTGCACACATTAACAATCACTGCATGTTTATTGGTTATGTAAAAAAATAATAAACCTGAAACCAATGAAGTGGCTACAGTCATATTGTAAATTGGTACCTATACATCCATTAGTGTAAGATCTTCAGCTGTAATTGTAGTATCAAACGACCAACACAGATCCATCATTTTCTAATACTAGAATGTTAATATGAATTTCAAAATTTGCAAATTCAGCCTAAAAATAATAATATATTAAAATAATTTAATCTAATTTATAACATAAAGGTAGGTACTACCAATATTCTGAGCACACTACACTAATAAATTACTATCATTTTTCAGACAAGTATAAAAAATTATTATTTAATATTAAAATTAATGTTGACACTATAAGAAGCATCAAATCTTAAAATATTTAGAAATTTGATGTATATTTGATGTATGAAATCTATCATAAATTTAATAATTTGACCAACACTCACTCTACAATTAGCTGATTCTAAAACTCTTCGTAGCTCATTGCACAATTGGCATTCTTCAGAATCTCTTGTATAACTATTGTTGTTTACATGAAAATGTGGCAAATTTAAATTCTCATTACAGTTCATCAGTTTTAGCATATTAATTGGAATTTCTTTTGAGACAAATACAGAACAAATTAATTTTGTACCATCACATTTTAAATAAGCTGACCTTTAGCTAGCGTAACAATACCAGTTTTGATACCTTGATAGAAAAAAAATACAATAAGTAAAATATTCAATTATAATATATCTATTTGTTATTTTGATATTCAAATTTTACACAAATTTCTATAGGCTGAAATATTTTTGGTATTGCATCGCACAGCCTTCATTAACGCAATTAATTTTTTTTCAAATTTATTATTACTTTTATCCATTAAGTACTGTTGGTAAGGTATGGTCCCTTCGGGCCCTTGAATTCTATAAACATGTGTAAGCATCACGATTTAAGATACCATCTTAAATCGTGGTAGGCATCCTAGTCAGTATCAAACAAAAAATTGTTCTGTAGTCTAAACACTCTAAACGCAGTTTCTAGTCGTTTATCAGAATCACAGAACACATTACACGGCAGCTTATCTAATATCTATAGTAGATAGTATAGCCGTAGTGTGGTTGTGGAGGTACACCGCGACCGGTTCGTATGCGATTTGCAGTGCCAGTTTCATACATTCATAGATTTATTTTTGAACCTGTGTGGGTACCATATACCTACCTAAATCCATTGTTTATTCGTTTTCTTATCCTTCGTAGTTCGTTAATTTTTGATACTTGTCCCTCTTTCAGTCTTTCGGCTGTTTGAAATTTTTTTAATCTTATTACAAATTACAATAGTTACAGATTCTTGACTTCTGTGGTATAATATTCATAATAGTTTCAATTCAAGCTCGCCACTTCAAAAATGGCGTCTGGATCCAAGTCTTTGAAGAGAAAGTCCAACGGTCCAGATTCATATACCGATGAAGTATGGAAACGTACAAAAGGAACTGTTGACAAAAAATTGGAGCGTGCCGAGCCTTTCAGAATATTTATGTCCCCGATAGAATGCGATCCAGGTACTCACATTGAAGAATCAACACTTTCGTTTCCAGGTGTGTACAATATACTATATATTTCAAAATAACAATTACAGATACAGAATTATCCCTTAATGCAGTAATAGTATTTACAATTTACTATTAAGGTGTTAACAATGTTATGATTTTATCAGAAACATACAAAATCAAATTTGTAACTTATTATAATTTTTTTTAGAACTCTTGGACCAAAGTCTTGGTGAGTTGACTGAATCACTTCATATAAACTTCGTGGTCGAGCTCGGCTGGTTACTCGCTCAATATTTTATAACTGGTCATAGGTAATATTTTGATAGTAAATCTTGATAACCTATTAATAATATATTGTATTGACCGCATTTCATTACATTTTTATGCAAAATTTTAAGCATGTTACTGTTATTGAAAAGCACCCTGCATTAATAATAATTAGAATCCAGATTTATATTCTGTTAAAATGTTTTAAATATGATGTTTATATATTATATGCAGTAAAAATTGATGAAACATTCCCAAAATATTTAAAAAAAAAATAAATTAAAATTAGTTTTTTATAACATCATAACTAATCATAATTCATAAGCAAAAAAAAATTTTTTAAATATTTTATTAAATTAAACATGCAGTATAATTATGATAATTTATATGCAATATGTGCATTAACATCAGAAAAAAATCAATATTATACAATGTTTTTAAAGGAATGTACAATAATAATATAATATAATTTTCTGGAGTAGTTAGTATGCCAATTCGTGATTATTATCTTATATATGCTGAACAATTTCTCAACATCTACAGACTTAAGACCAATAGGTATGTGGTCATACTAGGAGATACATTTTGAGAAATTGTCACATTATTGTCCCCGAACAAAATTTTAATTATTTGTACCTACCATTAATTAAAAATTTTTATTTTTTTCTTGAGTTAGGTATAGCATTAACACTAAAATATTTCCTTTAATATAATCCAATATATCGGAAATGTGCTAAAATATTCTAAAATACTCTTATCAAAAAATACATTTTTTGATAGATTTTACAGATTATGAAACACAAACTTTTCTTACTCTTATTAAACAGCATTCGCTTATTATAAATATGTTATGTATAAAAATCCATTCTAATAATATATTAGTCCTATTGCCAATTTTTACGTTTTACCAAATTTATTTCATAATTATACCAATTTAAATCTACGGGTTAATAATAACGATTCTTACTAAAAAATTAGAAAATATTAATAATTTATGGGTCTTAGTAATATACCTAGAGAAGATTACAAAATTACCAAAGCTCATGTACAACAATCAATGGCATCAACAATATATTTTTCTATTCATTTTTTCATCTTCATATTAATTATTAATTATATACCGTTTTCTTTCACATTATTTATATGTTTAATACTGTACAATTCTATTGTTCAGAATGACAAAAATATTATGTATTATGGACATTTGTCCTAAGAGGTTATTCCCACAGATCAAAATCAGAAATGATACTGTACAATTTTAAGTACACAAATATACTTAGTGTATCACAGTGATTTGACATTTAAATATAATTTTAATGTAAAATTGTCATGTAAAGTGTATAACTTATTATCTTGTACAAACCTTTTTTAAATTTTTAAATCCTATCAGTATATTACATATTTAATTGTAGGTCACTTATAATCTATACTTAATACTTACAGTTAAGAGCTCAAATCTTAAGATATTGTATCAAACTTTATTTAAACATTTAAGGAATAACTTAAGTATCATTATTATATTATTTAGAATAATTTCATATTCATATTACTTAAAATAAGATAAGTTTATACAATGTAATTTTAATTTATAGTAATAATTTATTTTTAAAAGTAAATTTTATATTTTTTTCCAGGGGCAAAAAAATTACACTATTATATGAACAATGTGATGAAAATTTAATTGAATTAGATTTAAAAAAGAAGATACCTCATATTAAACATAAAAAAATAATTAATGCTAATGCTTTTGGTCATCAGCATAGGTCAGTATTATTCTATAAACATTATATAAAAACTTTGAACACATTTAATTATTAATTAAATTGGATTTTAAATTTTAGCAAAGTATCAATGTTTGCTTATGCTGATGGTAGTTTACGAGTTGTAGTTATGTCTGCCAATTTGCGTGAAGATGATTGGACCAAATTCACTCAAGGGTAAAAACAATTATTGTTATTTTTGTTTTTAATTTAATCATTTTAAATTCTAGGATTTGGGTAAGCCCAAAATTTCCATTAAAAAAGGAGGATAATACGTCAGACGGTAATTCAAAAACTAATTTTAAAATAGATATTTTACGATATTTAAAATCTTTTGATGAACAATCATTAAGTCAATGGATAGAAAAAATTGAAAAAGTTGATTTCAGTCAAGCAAAGTAAGAATTTAGAATATACTAAAAAATAAAATGACAAACAAAAAATATTAAAAATGTTTTGTTGTGTAGTGTGTTTTTCATACCTAGTGTTCCAGGCAAGCACCAAGAACAGTTATGGGGTCATTTATATTTGAAAAGTATTTTAGAAAAATATGCTTATCTACCAATGGGTGTTCCATCAGATTGGCCTATAATAGCTCAATGTTCTTCTTTGGGTTCTTTGGGTACTTCAGACAAAGAATGGTTGAAATCAGAGTTTATCAAAAGTCTATCAGCTGCTAATTGTTATGATCCTTCAAAAATAGACAAATATGAGATTCCCTTCAACCTGGTTAGATAAACAATGAATTAAGTATTCAACCTAAATAATGAATTGTACCTTTATAGATTTACCCGACTATAAAAAATGTGTTGAATAGTTGGAATGGACCAATGGATGGTATGTGTTTGACTTACAGTAACCAAACACACCAAAAACAATTGTGGCTTAAAGAATTCATGTGGTAAATATTTTTATAATGTTTTGAACAATTTAGACCTTACTCATAGTATTTATGTTGATACATTGTTTTTCAGCTTGTGGCAGTGCCATTCACGAAAACGAACAAAGGCCATGCCTCATATAAAAACCTATTGCCGAATTTCACCATGTTGTACAAAAATGTCTTGGTTTTTGTTAACTAGCGCTAATTTATCAAAAGCTGCTTGGGGCAGAAGAATTAATTTAAAAGGTCAAAAAGATCAGGGTAACTACATAATGGCACAAGAAGCTGGAGTTTTATTCTTGCCTAAATTTGTGGTAGTTATATATTTTTTTATATTATAAATGTTTTATTCTTCTAAATATTATTTATCTTATTTTTTCAGACTGAATCTCATACATTTTCTATATTTGAAACCGAAGATAGTAAATTACCATATTTCTCTTTACCTTTTGACTTGCCATTAACTAAATACGACATCAATGATTGTCCTTGGAGTATACAATTGTAATAGGTACATTATAAATTAGTTTTTACACTTTAATATAATGAAATAATGTATAGTTTCCTAAATTAATATAATCATTTTTTTTAATGTTCTTATATACCTTGTAATATTTAAATAATATGAATTTTTTAATTTTATATTCACCACAGAATGATTTTTCAATAGAAAATTATTATTTATATCGTGTATAATTTTAAAATACAACAGTTTCCAATTATAGTTAACTTTTTGTTTAGATATGTGAAACATATCACAATTATACTTACATTATGTACTTAAGGTTTAGCTATAAATTATTTAATTAATATAATCACAATACTGTTGTGTAGCCCCACCCAAGATAAGGATTATACAGTATATTTTTTACTTATAAGTAGGGCTCGGATTTATATGTATTTATGAAACCAAAATATGTACATAAATATATGTTAAAAAACTCAAAATGTTTATTTTACTGATATGATTTATTTATTAATATTTAATTATATAATATATCCATATGAGTTCCTATTATTCGTAATGGAACAAATGATATTTTTAATAGTAAAATTATTTTAAAAAGGTATTAAAATTTATAAAACATAGATAAAAAAAATTAAAATAGTAATTATCTTTATTACAATTTATGATAAAATGTATTTTTAAATTTTTAATCGTTATCTATCGTTTATTGAGGTTATAAATATCGAATATTTTGTACTTTTGGAAACATGAGAAATAAAATTGTCTGTATTGAAAAATTCAGTTGTATACCTTTATAATTAATAATTATTAATAAATTGCAAATGATCAAATTGTTGAATTATGAAGGAAAAAATAGAATTATTGAGAAATATGTAAAATAAAATATAGTTCATTTAATTGGAAATCTATTGAAACGAATTTATCAAGTCACTGTAAAAATATGTATTTACATATAAATTTGAGCCCTACTTATAAGTTTTTTTTTGTTTTTATTCAGAAAATTCACAATCTGTATTAACACATAAGTAAAAGTGGTAGCCATACATAAACGTGTACATAATAATTAAAAACAAAACTCATTATAAGAAAAGTCGTCCAGGGGTTGAACCCTTTGATTTATTATTAAATCAATATTAGTTTAATAAGTTAAGGTTTCGACGCCTCTTAAAATGGTATGGTGAGTCAAGTACATAATGGTATATGGGAAATTAGGATGCTATTGAAGTTTGGAGTGAAACCTGCTTTAGTCTATTTTAATTATAAAGACTGTTTAACAATCTTTTATCTGAAGGGAAGTTGCCAGCATGAGTGAACTCCTTTTTTTTGCTACTTTAAGTTAAATTATGATTATAAAGTTTTATAAAATTGTATTTTATCCATACAGCAATCAACTTAAAATAAATTAATAATTAATAATTATGTAGGTACTCAAAAGGTAACAGTATAAATTAAGTAAAGTGTAAGTCATGACTAAATAATTTATTTAACCAATAAGTAGTTAGCTTAACCAGTTAACATTTTTATCAATATTTGGATAATAGAATGCTGTTATTTAATGAAAGGTTGATTTATGTTTAAATTATACATAATATATTCAAATTTTTATTTTTGAAATTCTTAAGTGTAATTACAGACAATATTTTTGAATACTTAGATTTTTTACAAAGTATCTTATTAATAATAATATGAGCTTAAGTTTTTTAAATGTTGACATAATATAATCTGAAAATATAAAATTTTAAAAGTTATTCTACTTGAAATATTAAGAATAAATGATAATTATAGTCTATTTAATACTGTAAATAAGATGTTCCCAACCTTTTTGGTGCTACAGACTACTTGGAGAACTTTATACATCACAGATCACCTCAATTGTATTCTTTATTTTCTTTTATTTAAGAATCAATTTTTTTCATACATTTTAGAATATTTTAGATTATGAATAAATAAAAAATAATGAAATTCCTTATAACAGGTTTTTAATAATGCTTATAATTGATAATTTTTTATTAAAGTTAAAAATAATTAACAATTTATTGCAAAATAATATTCTAAAAAAATGTACATCTGACAATATAATCAAATCTTAATGTATAAACAAGATAAAATTATCGGTTGAAATAATAACATAAATTTTAACTGTATAATATAAATTTATAAATAAACGAAGTACTGTACACAATCAGTGTTTGTGTTATGTCTTAAAAGAAAATGAAATATTTAAAATATTTTTAAAGCTTGTAAGTATGACTAGTAGACCATCGCGGATCTAGTGGACCATAAGTTGGGAACGTATGCTGTAAATATATCAATATTTGTTCATAATTACTACTCAGTAAAGTGTACTCAGACAAATTTTGTATTTTACAAATATACCAAGTACTTATAATAATGTTTATTATACTATGTTATTGAGTTATCACCAGTTCCAATCACAATTTAAAAACAAATAATATTCTTTACCTTAAATTGCTCAAATCAATTTATGGTTATGGGATGTACTCAGTGATTTTTAAACTGAGTACCACAAAGTTTTGTTCAAAATTCATAATTTGAATCGGTGCATACTAGTTATCTCTTAAAACATACGAATTGTCTTCCATCCTTATCATAAATAAAAAAGTTAACTTATAATTTACAAAAAATAGACAATAATTGTCTCCGATGATCAGATAGTTCAGAAATTCATAATTTTATACAAGTTGCCTCCCATATAGAATTAAGTAGTGGTTCATAAATTTAACTAAAAATATCCACATAAATAGATGAATTTATAAAATTAACAAAATATATTTAATATAATATAATATTATGTATTAATTAATAAGCATTTTTTATATTTTGAGTCCAATTATTTTATGTTTTATTGTTATTAAAAATATCAGAATTAAGTATAATATACAACATTTATACAATAATTACATAACTATAAAAATAATAAATCAAGAAGTTAAACAAAATAAGAAGTAGTACATATAATTAGTCGATAAAACAAATACATGGTAATATTTACCTATAACATTGGTTAGGCTTATATTTTTTAGCCTATATTTGTAGGCACTCGAAATTAGATATTTTTTTTTTATTAAGCTTTTTCATTTGTCTATCAATGAAAATTATTTTGGTTCTAATTTGTAATTCATGTAATTTAGGCTTGTTTGAACTTTGTATTAAAATTACTATCTCAATCTGAATAAGTTTTTAAACTTCAATAAATTTATTTATATTAGGATGCTGAGACTCAAAATAGTTACTAAATTTGCTATGGAAAGATTTGCATGCATTGGTTGTGCAATGATTGTTTGAACTTTTTTCTACCCATATATGAGGTGGAAAAATTGAATTCTCTGATAAACATATTATAATATGTATCGAATCTAAGAAAAAAAGCAAAAGGAAAAAATATCAAAAAAAAAAGGCAGTATAGGTAGGTGTAGCAAAATGCAATACATACATGCAGTATAATTTGTTTTTTCCCAACACCATATACTTCAAATAATTTAGAATACATTTTAAAATATACCTATAAGTATACAAAATAATAACATTATGTCTAGTGAGCTGACTCAAGTACAATATTAATAAATCACAATTACACATCCAAGCTTTTAATTAAACTATATTATGTAACTACTACCCGAAGGCATAACTATAGAGCTTTAGAAAAACATGTTTTGCTTCTATTGCTAAAATAATTTGGTAAATTACTTGTGTAACATATTAAGTAAGTAGATAATAGTTAAAAAAAAAAAAAAATCAAAAATTATATAAAAAAAGGAGGGAAAATTTTTGGAACCACTTACACATATTTATTACCCGAATTTTATAACGCACATTCGATTAACAATGGAAGTGGGTTCAGGGTTGTGATCTTGTGTGTACAGTATACCCATTGTATTAGATTGTATTGTATTGTATTTGTATTTTATAGTATTGTTCTATTCTGTCTCTGTGGTATACCTATAGACTGTGGATAGTGCATAGATTAGTACAATATACTATAACTATATTCAGTGGCGTATTTACGGGGGTGATATGGGGGATAGATTCCCCCTCCCTTGGTCTTTTTTTTACTCGTAAGTTTAATAATGTTGGTAAGTGTACCTTCCCCCCACCATCGAGGAAATTATGTTTTCCAACGTATATCCCCCCCCCCCTGGACAAAATCCTAAATACGCCACTGACTATATTATAGATATGGCCAATATGCCATATGACCTGTGGGCACAGTATACACTATACAATTGTATACTCAGTACTCACTTCACGTCGATACAAATTCTAATTACCCACTAAGATAGGTACTCAGTTCATCGTTATACAACAAAGTAGAAATAAAGTAGGTAAATGTGTTAATAATAAATTTAAAAAATTAATACCTAATTGTAATATGTTTATCAAACAATTTTCTGGTGTTTCCGCAATAAATAATGTAAAAAAATTTGTTAATAAATATAATGCTGAGATCGATTCAGATTTAAAATTCATAATCGGTTGGTATACCGTAAACATGGACCATAACGTACACGCATTTATTTTATATCAAACATCGCCCGAGGATGAGGAATCTGCTGCATCAATTCTTTTGCTTTCGAAATGCGATTTTGACCCGCTAAACCGCCAAACAAAACCACACGTTCTAGATTTTATGTACACAATACGATCAAGACGAAAGAGAGGATATGCTGCAAAACTTATCACAAGTGTTCAAGATAACTTCCAATTTACGGTATTCTGCAAGAATGATGAAACATCCAAATTGTTTGAAAATTTGAAATGTATAAAAAATGATACTTTATCTAATTCGACTAATTTAAATGTATTCCGTTGGGACAGTTGTGAAAACAAATAAACTGTATATTTATTTTTGATTTTTAGCAAAATTATATAAACTACCTGCCTAATTAAATTATTTCCTAGAGAAATTTAACTATCTATCTATCTAGTTAATTTTAACGTTAGGTGTCTGAACTTTACAGTTCTGACAACGGTTGGTCTGTTGGATATGGTTACATATTACATTAAAAAATGTTAAAACATTAGGTATTTAATTTTAAGGTGTTCAGATCATTAAAACATTAACCACCTTTTAATATGTATATATATATATATATATATTTATATGATTATAGTTTTATTTAATCTGTGATAATATTATGTATAATATTACAGCTGATTATCTATGAACAAACATAATTTATTATTGTTTTGTGATGAGATTACCTATCATAGTTTTTGACGTTTTTGTTATCTGTAATAAATTACACAATACATTAAATTTGTCATTTACTGATTTACTCATACTTCTTTACGATTTGCATTTGCTGAATAATAAACATAGAACAAGTGAACAACTATAAGATAATAAAAATTAATTTAATTCTCATCTCTCGTAATTGGATGTTTATTTTTAATTATTAGGAAAAAATAAATGTGTACACATAATTAATTTAATTATTACAACCTACTTATAAAGAATATTATTATCATTCAAAAATTATTACAGTAGGATAATAGTTACTACGTCTTATATAGATAATAGTAGTATAGTACAGCTTAATTTATTTTTAGTTATTACGTACGTTATAAATTATATTCCAAAATTAATTATTGATATTCAAACTGTCGACTGTAAATTGTGCACTATTGTGTAATATTGGGTTCCTATTATAGTGTACAATTTAAACGCATGTTCATTCTTTTTTAAAACAAATGTGTCGAATAATTTTTAAACGTATTAATAAAAAATTCAAAATATTTCAATCATGACTGAAGTAAACGACTCTGTGGCTTCATCAATATACAGGTGCGATACTATTTTATTATCATCATAGAATATAGATAACTTTAACATAGAACAAATATTTGGAGAAGATAATATTTTTTTATTACCGTTCTAGAGGGTGTTCTTTTTGGAGCTGGTTTCCTTGGAGCTCAATGTCTTGGAAATGTTTACAAGATGCCGAGAGGAAATTGTTTGCATGTAAATCACATATACCTTAACATTATTTTTGTTTTACATTTCAATATTAACAATTATTTACAGATGTTCAATCTCCATACCGAACTCGATATGTTAACCTAGGCCCAGTCGTTGAACAAGAAGATAAAATATGGACATTAGAAGTTAACACTGATAAACGTGAAACCCCTGTAGTTTTGTTACATGGTTTTGGTGCTGGTATTGGGCTTTGGTGTATGAATGTGGACAATATATCGAACAATCGTAGACCTGTATATGCCATGGACCTATTGGGCTTTGGTCGTAGTTCTAGGCCAAAATTTAATACAGACCCTGAACAAGTGGAACATCAATTTGTAAATTCTATTGAAAAATGGAGATCAGAAATTAAGCTTGAAAAATTTATTCTTCTTGGTCATAGTTTTGGAGGATATTTAGCTACTGCTTATTCTATACAACATCCTGAAAGGTATAGCAACTAGTTATACTGAGGTGCAGATTGAGATTTAAATGTATGGGATGGAATATTTATTAATGACATAAATTTGTAATTTTATGAGTAATTTTCAATACCTTTTATTTGTTTGGTTTTGATAACTGATCTTAAAATAGCTCTATCTCTGTATCTTTGAAACATAAAAAAATGTATATTACTTTAAAATCAATAGTAGCAAAAAATTATGAACAGTCATCGTCACTCATTTAAGAACTTAAATTATATTTGTTACACAGCACTTTTCAGTAGATGTTCCCAAACAGGCCTGCCCATGGCCTTTATACTACCACCAAATGGCAATCATGCACTCTGTACTACAGACATAGAGCCACTGTTAATTTAGTATCAGTGTCTGACCAAATTGACAACAATCACGACCATATTATTTAATTTCATAAAACAAAATTATATTATAATTATTTTAAGTTAAGATTTATATAGCCAAGAATGGGAGATCAAAATCTCAATGACATTAATAGCCAACTCTATAGAATACAAAAATAATTATATTTATATTATTATCATTGCTGTGTGTATATAAATACGGGTTATATTACCAAGAGTAAAAAAAAAGAAAAATAAATAAATAAAAATATGATAGATTTTATAGGGCAAATGTTTAGGTATACAAGCAAAGTATATTAAGGCATGGAATACTGTAGAATCTCTGCACCCCATCTTGTTTGTGCCTTGGTATACTTGTAACTTGTTCAGTAAGTAGTTTTTAAAATATTTTGTATAGAGTTCACCATTTAATACTTGCTGATCCTTGGGGATTTCCCGAAGAAGATAAAAATGTTAAGAGCAAAATTCCTTGGTGGGCCAAAGGAATATTTTATGCTCTTAAATCATTAAATCCACTATGGCCAGTAAGATTTGCTGGTCCTTATGGTAAATTTAACTTTTTCTGAAGCTAATTTGTGTTAAACCATTAAAATAATTTTGAATGCTTATTAATTTTTAAGGTCAGTGGTTAGTGACAAATTTGAGATCTGACATATTGAAAAAGTTTGAACCAGTTCTTGGAGAAGAATCAACTGTGATTGGAGAGTATATATTTCAATGTAATTCTCAACGTGCAACGTATGTTTTATTTATTATTTCAGATTACTAATATTAATTTTTTAAAACTAATTTTCTGATAACACCATAAATATAATTATCCACTTAGGTTTAATTTTTCATTAATAACTATATACTATTATATTCAATTAACTTATTAGTTTATTAAGATATACTATACCAAAAACAGATGCATGAAACATCCATTACTACTATGACATTAGACAAATTAAAGAAAGTAATTTCAAAATTATCTTGAGCCTTATACATTGAAGCTTTTTTTAATAAGTTTTGATTGTATCTATTGTTTCTTTAATTATTGTATGGTTTATAAGTTATAACTTAATAAGTATTTTAGCTCTAATATCACCTCCCAATAATTTATTACTGTTTATTAGCACTTAAAATGATTCATAGTAGTATAATTAACTGTTAAGTTCACATCGAAAATAAAATCATTGATAGGCAAAAGACAATGGTTGCATTAAGTATAGCTCTCAAGGCATATTTTCTTAGTAGTGGGAAATACTACAACACTATTACTAGCTCTTAATATCTAGATGCAGATTATGTCCAGACTAATAGTTGTGTAGAAGCTGCTTGGAAAACATTCCTTAAGACTGAAAAATAACTCCATTTGTATTAACAAAATCCTTAACCTATATCAAATAAGTGTAAATTAATAATTTCTTTCTATAATAAAATAAAATTATTATGGTACATTTTTTTTGTAGTATTAAACAGTAGAACAACTAAGTATCATGACACCAACTATGTTCAGACTGGTAGTTGACACTAGATACCGCATTCAGATTGTGTAGGGAAAATGTACCTTAAGAGATATTTAAATTAACAATATTCATGCAATTAAGACATGTCAAGTATTTCTAAATCATAATCATACATAGTTCAGAAGATGCTTCCTCTTTTTGTGTGGTCTTCCTCTTACATACACTTAACTGAAATACTATGTTTCAGGTTTATATTGGAGTAAATTTACATTTTATTGAATTCGTAAAGGATTTTATTAACTAGATTCTAATAAGTTTTTTGCTTCTTGGTTTTATTTTCAAATTAAGTATAAAATCTAAAAAATATTAATATTAAGCTCGAGTTCAATTAATATTCTCTATATAAATTCTATAATAACAATTTATATGTAAAATTGCTTTAACTTTAACTATAACTAAACTGTGGTAAGAATTCAGTACATCATTTTGGTAATATGTAAAATACGTCATGTGTGTATAAAATAGACAATGCGGTGGTTATTGTGTTTTCTAAACATTGATTATTTTATAAGTATTTATGTACCTATAAATAATTAAGAATATACATTTATATTAATTTACTATGTATTTGTTTATTTACATATCTATTGCATGTCTAGGTTATTTTTAAATTTGTATGTGGGGAGAGGTATTATAGAAATATTCATATTCAAAAATTACCTCGCAACTTATAAATTATAATAATGTAATAAAAATCTGTATTTGTGTTTTAGCGGTGAAAGTGCTTTTACGTCACTAGTTACTGGTTTTGGCTGGGCAAAGAATCCAATGATTAAACGTATACAACATTTAGATAAAAGAGTGCCGATTACATTCATTTACGGACAAAACACTTGGATGGATAAAAGTATTGGTCAGAAAATTAAATCAGAAAGAGAAAACAGTTTTGTACAAGTTGAGGTTATATATTTTCACTATTAATAATTAATATAAATCATCATATACTTTATAAGGAGTAATTAATAATGTTTTTTAATATTTTAGACCATACCCAATGCCGGTCATCATGTTTTTGCTGATCAATTTGAAGTATTTAATAATCTAATAAATAAAATATGTGAAGAAAATGTAATTGAAAATGAAGAATAGTGAAATAAGTCACAATATAATAGTGTCATAAGATTTATATTTATATTACATGTTACATTAATTAAAATTAATTATTTACATTAAAATAAAATATTAGTTAATTTTACTTAAATCCATATCATCATCGTCTGACTCTAATGGTTTTACTTGACTCATTAACAAGAATTTATCAATTTTATCAGTGGAATCTTCATCCATGTAAGTTGTATAAGGTTCCAATGTTCCGCTTTTTCTTTTTGACATACGTTCTGTTATTGTATCCAACCGACCCTTCAATTTTAGTAGTTTCCAATGATATGATGACATATTTTCTAATGGTGTTATATTAGGAAAACACTAAAATATAAAAAAAAAACAAAAACAAAAATTAGTTTATAATGAAAACTACAACTATTTCAACTAATGGTGCCTATAGTGATAGCACAGATTAAATAAAAATATATAATAAAATATAATATTATTTATAAAATAATATAATATTATATTATTATTATTATTATATAATTTCCTTTAATCTGTGGTGATAGACTCCTAATAGTTAGTAAAGTACTAGAAGTAAACCATCCTTGTGTATATATATTTTTTTATTTGATTAATGTTTAAGTACTAAATTTCTTACCTCGCCAGATTCCATTTTAAAAACTAATGATACTATTACAATACAATGTATAAAACACGAACTACTACACGAGACTATAGTTAATAGATTTAAAACAACGATTTAAGAGAGTAAAGATAGAACATAAATTTAAATACAAGTAGAGTGTATGTGTTCGTCCTCCGCGTTTTAGACTTACAAGTTACAGGACGGCAAGATGCTTTCAAGCACGATGAAATAAAATCGTGCTTTCAAGTTAGTTTCAAATTTTGTATTGATAAAGAAATCTTAACACCAACCATGACCCTGGTTAGCTATTAGCATAATATGATATGATATGACCATGGCTGATGAGTTGCCTATGGTATACCCCTCATCCAAATTATATCTACTTATAAATTATTCAATCAAGAATCAAATATCAATATTCAATACTTAAAATACTTTAGAACAGAGATTCTCAACCAGGGTACCGTGAACTTTATTTAGGGTTCCGCGAAATTATTTAAAATATATTTTTTTAAGAAAATAACGATTTCGTGAAAAATATAGCACTTTGAGTAATAAAACAGAATATAATATAAAACCTATTGTGTTCCATACAATTTGTTGAGATATTGCGATGTTCAATCATATCGGTTTAATTGCTAATGCTATCTACTTATACAGTATGAACTACTAAATAAAACCAAAGTAGACTATAGGATGCCTTCGGATTTTTAGAAAATAACTAAGGGTGCTGTGAGTTAAAAAAAAAAACGTTGAGAACCTTTTCCTTAGAATCTATAGATAGTATATACTAGTCTTAACTCTTAGAAAGTTTTATAAAATTAAGTTTTTATTTAATTTATTCTATCGCCACATTTATTTTAAATTTTGCGAACCACTACTCGGTATTTGCTAACGATAAATTTGTAAACATTAATTATTAATTTATTATCACAAACAATTATATTTATTATGTTTATGATCATACCTACACTATATTTGAAACGCCAAAAATCCCTTAAAAACGCAATGACATACTATATATCATACTATATCTTATTACGTTATATTAAAAATTTTTTTGTTCTTACAAAGATCAAAAACATTATTTTTCATTAAATTGTTTACGTATTTCGTTTTCAAGTTTATGAGTTCTGAAATCAACAACGAAAAACTTGGGATCTATTGTTCTGCTATATAGTAGATTTCTAGTGAACTTCAGCTGCTATATTAATTATTGAGAGACGTATTGATAATTGATGTCACGATTAAAAAAATCTTTAATATATTATTTATAATATTTTGTCCTTAGATCATATACGTATATAATCTAAGATTTTGTCATGTTTTTAATCGTGATTAATGTGGATGTGTTAAATTTTAGTTCAAATTCAAAATGCTTTACCGCGGTCTTTGCTATAAAAATTCTACCGAGACCACGGTTCTATCTCCTATCACCACCAACTTTTCATT
The DNA here is from genome assembly GCF_020184175.1 of Aphis gossypii. NCBI lineage: Eukaryota > Metazoa > Arthropoda > Insecta > Hemiptera > Aphididae > Aphis > Aphis gossypii. The sequence continues at coordinate 38,770,008 of NC_065532.1, forward strand.
TTCATCAAATTATGGCGCCAACATAAATAATAATAACTATTATTGATAATAATTTACTAAATAATATTTTTCTCTGGTGTTGGTGTATCTAGTATCAACAGAAACAGAAAAAATGCCTAATGGACAAATAGTTGTATCACTTGTATCACAGAATAAATGAAATTTATTTATTCAGTGGTTGTATTTACAACTTTCAAGTTTAAAACTAGCCATTTCATAGTTTAATTAAAAATTTTGCTATTCTAATTGTCTAGTTATTTATGTTAGTTATTGTTAATTCATTTTGAATCGTAAGTTTTTATTTGTTGGAAAACACGTAAGATTTTTATATTACTTTGTAATTTGTATTACAGAAATGGAAATTACTGAAGTATTGCCAATAAAATCTTTAGAAGAAGCATTATCATGGAAGCCATTGTCTGAATCCCTCCCTGTTATAGATTTGCAGGATCGTGCAAATTACTCCATTAATGGCAAAGATTATAAATGTCATGAACGATTCTTAACGCCAAAACGATTACTTAATCAAGGCCTTCCAAAAACACTCATATGTCATGATATGCAAGGGGGTTACTTAAATGATAGATTTGTAAATGGAACCAAATCTAGTAATGAGTATACATTTTATAATTGGTCTGTAGTAGATACATTTGTTTATTTTAGCCATAAATTTATCACTATACCACCAATTGGTTGGATAAATGCAGCGCATAAACATGGTGTTAAAGTACTTGGAACATTAATTACAGAATGGACTGATGGAAACACTTTATGGTTACAAGTATTTAGTAATTTAGAAAAACGAGACAATTTAGTAGATAAGTTAGTGGAAATATGTAAATATTATAAATTTGATGGCTACCTTTTTAATGTTGAAAACGAACTAGAATCGGAAAACATTGAGAATATGATAGAAACAATAAGTTTATTAAGAACCAAATTGAAGACTGTAATAACACATTCTGAAGTGATTTGGTATGATTCTGTAAGTATGGAAACCGGAAAACTTATTTGGCAAAATCAACTAAATAATCATAACAAATTAGCATTTCAAGCTTGTGATGGAATATTTCTCAACTATAATTGGAAAGAAGAGGATCTTGTAAAATCTGTCGCTAATGCTGGAAATAGGGTTATTGATGTTTATGTAGGAGTAGATGTATTTGGTAGGAACTGTATTGGAGGTCTCGATTGTTATAAATCATTAGAAATAATAAGAAAATATGACTTATCTGTTGCAATTTTTGCTCCTGGTTGGACCTATGAAACATTAAGCGATAAGAATAAATTCAATGTAGTAGAAGATACGTTTTGGAGGAAACTTTATCCATTTTTGTATATTCATATTCCTTGTACTTTACCATTTTCTACATACTTTTGTCGAGGTTATGGATCAAAAAAAATTGAAAATTTTGTTGAGTCTTCTTTGGATGCCTGGTATAATTTATCAAAACTAAATTATCAACCATCTGTTCCATTATGTTTACTTGATGGTAACTTTCCTTGTATTTCTCATGTTGACGGCGAAGCAATTATAGGTGGCGGTTGCTTAAGATTAAATGGTAATAATGAAAACACTTCTTACCATAGGATATTTGTTTGTCATTTTGAAGTTAAATCAACGTTGTACTTTGAAATAACTGTTAAAGCATTAAAGCCTTATGACTCCCATAAAATATTTTTGGGTGTATTAGATCCATATGGAATGCCATATAAAATGGAGTTTGGTGTTCAGGGGGATAATAATATGTTTTTCAATAATTGTGATGACTACAGCTGTATTATTCCTGACTCTAAAATATATAACTTGACATTAGAAAATGGATGGTTATTACATAAACTTAAATGTGAAATGGTTGGAATAATAGTAGAAGTTGCTATTGAAACTGAAGAACCCTTACTTATTGGACATCTATTTATAAATGATGGCAGTAATTTATAAATAATATTGATTTATACTAATGAATAATTTGTAAATTTATTTTTTTTTCTTATTATATTATTTTTTCTTACATTGTTGTCAAAATAAAACAAAAATGAAATCATTAATATTAGTACTTTTAAGATGTAATACACATATACAAATATAATACACAAAGATAAAATACCAATAACCAATTGAAACATTAAGATTAGATAGCTCATTTTACTATGTTAGATAAGCCTAATTGTTCAGTATTATAGGACATAGGTGTACATTTTTTGTTAAACGTTAATTAAACAGTTTTGTTTTAATTATTTACTTGTATTTTTTTTATACCTATATATATATATATTTTTTTTTTTTAAAATGAGTAATAATACTATATCAAATTCAAGTTCAAATTTTCTCCAAGTTCCTTCTACTGATGGAGAAGCACCTCCATCAAGAAGGAGATTTGCTGGTATTATACCTATACGACGACATTCTACAGGAAGTAGACATGTTATTACCAGTAGTACCTCTCCAGAACCGCTCAGAAGGCCTACTAGAAAATCAACTATTATTCCACCTACTGGACTTACAACGGTAAACTTGTAGAAATACAAATTTAAATATTTCTTGTTATTTATTAAAAACCTCTATCTAACCTTTTTAATGTACTATGTGTATTATGCACTATATCAAACATTTATTTAATTTTAAACTTATTTCCTGTGTACTACATATATGCGAACTAGGTAGTATAATACATATTGTAGGATCTAAATGTAATTTGATTATTTTCATTGAGTATTATATTTATATTATATTTTCATATAAGTTAATCAAATTTTAATATTATCCCTTACCATTATTTTATAATTATACAGTATAAAACATTTGAGTTTAAGTGTTATATGATATAATAAATATAAATGATAGTTGCAATTAAATTTCTCACATTTTCATTATTTTTAAATATGTAAATATTAGAAACTTCTAAAACTATATCAATAGGTACTTAAAATACTTTTATAATAACACTTTTAAAATAATCTTTAATTGGTTATTTTGAGGAAAACAAAAATTCAAGAGAAAAATCTATATTACAGTTATTCTTTCATTTAAATTATAATTTATAAAAAAAATAATTATCTGATAGGTACCTATATACTTTGATTATCAACTTATAAATACAATTTAACTTCCCAATTTAGAAATTAGTAATATTAATTTAAAAGCTGGAGTTGCTGAACATAATGAAAATATTACAATTTATTATTAATGTTGATATTGTTGTAACTTAGGTATTCTAAACACAATACTTATAGATATAAGTTAAAATTAATGTACACACACATATAAATTGGTAAAGATATATATGTATACAGGCCCGTATCCACGAGAGGGCGTTGTCCCCTAAACCCAGTCGTTGCTCCCCTAAAAATATTAGAAAGACATTGTATTTATACATAATGCCCTCCCCAAAAGTTAGCTTTGTCCCACCTGAAAATTTGGTCTGGTTACGAGCCTGTATAGCGTATATTATACATTATAGTTCGAGATCTATTATTTAAAATAAAGAAAAGTAAACAAAACGCTATGTCGCTTCTCAGTTTGATAAATATATTTTCAGAACTTTTATTGATTGCATTAAATTAATGTGCAAGTTATCCATCAATTAGGCAGCGATCATCGATTAATAACCTATTTTATAGTCAATCACTATAGATATTACATTTTCGAATTATTCTATTTTAATCTTAAATTTATGATTGATTTTATGATTATATAAATAAACATTACGAACTATAATAATGCGTTTCAATAAGTAAGGGTTCATTATAAAACTGAAGACTCTATACTCTATAGGACAGGGATGGCAAATTTATAGCACGCGTGTCCGAGGTAGCACACTAAAAATTAAAATATTATTACTTATTATATATATATATATATAGTAAAAATATTTAGAGTATTTTTGGCACGTAGTGTTCAAAAGGTTTACCACCCCTGCTATAGGACCTATACGACCTGGTCATTGGATTGATTATTATTAGGTATTATATTCTATTATATTACAACTATTTTACCAACAATAATAAGCTTATTCATTCATATATATAGTCAATAGTCATACAGGCAACAGGCTATAATCAACACTAAAACACTGAATTATTTTAATCTATGCTTAAACTTGAATAAGTACTAGGCATGTAGAAGATGGGTTGTTGTCAACTGACTAAGATATTAATTGGTTATTTATAATTTTATAGGTACAAATAATGTTATTATGTTGTGATTATCTTACTGAAATTGGTTGCTAGGTCATTTTGATATTATTGTTAGAATATGCGTAAAATACTATGTTTTGTCAATATAAAATTAAGTTTTATGAGAAAAATGATTAGGTAGGTATATTTAATACCGTATAATTACATATTTTAATGTTATCTAAAAACGTGCTATGAAGTATTTATAATTTAATAGGTATTTGGGTAAAAGTTATAGCATATTAAGTTTTCTAAATACTAAGATTTAAATTGTGAAATACGTCAATAAATATAATAGCTAATAGGTACAGTTAAAAAAATTGTATAGAATTAAGAGAAAATAGATGCAATAAAGTATTGTTAAAAATATGCTATTTATAAAAGCATAATAATATACCTAACTTGTATTTACATAAATTATTATTATTATTTTTTTTGCTGCACAGTTATTCTAAATCCTTTAATACTACTAATATACGCATATACAACTTAAGATCATATATTAGATAAGTATGTATGCAGTATGTAGGTACGTAGGTATTTACTCTGTGGTCTTAATTGCGATAATTTTTATTATGTGATAATCATAATTAGTAGGTAGGTACCTACCTAATATATAATAATATATTCTCTAATAAGCAATGAATGCTACAGTGTCACTTATAACTTATAAGCCATATATATAAAAAAGTAAGCTTTAAATTATAAAAATTGAATATTATCAAATATAAGAATTTTATTATTATTTTTTAACTTATTAATGTGGATAGTTTTCAATTTTTAGAGCAGTACCTATAACAAATAATAATCCTAATAATTTTAAAAATTAACACCCTTATATGATATTAGGTACACACTATACAATTTTATTATTACTATTAAAATCCTAAATGAATTAATGATTTTTAAAAGAAGTATAAAAATTTTCATTAAAAATAAAAATAAAATTATTACACATTTACACTAAGTGGTGTTTGAAATTCCTAAATAAATTGATGTACCCACAGAAACATTTTCATTCTTGCTTTTAGTTTTAGATAGTAGTCTTTATAAGTTATCTTAAACTTTAAATCTAAAGTTGATAATTTTGTAAATAATATACCTACTATCTTGATTAGGGGATAGAAACTGATTCATTATTGATATAAAGTTTGTGAAGTTTATTAGGTAGTTTTGAAAGTTACACTTAAAAATGTAACTATGTATAGTATAATATAACAAGGGTCGGAGACGTGCTACGAAATTTTTATTTTTCGAATTTTTAATATTTATATTAAAAAGTTGATGCAATTTCGTCAAATTCGAGCCTTTATTCGACCTGTCACCGAGTAAGTAGTCTATAAGTGTATAGATACCTACTTCGCCAATGAGTATAGATCAATGTAATGCATAGGTACCTATACTTATCCATGTGTTAAATTTAATGATTTAAATATAATGAATCATTCCATACAAAAAATGATTTTGAGCAAATTATATTACCCATACTAAATAGGTATAACTATAGTATAGTACCTATGTTGAGTTCATTTTTATTGAAGACATTGCATTAAAAAATGTCATGGTATGTATAAAATATAATGGAATTATAATAGAATAATAATATACGTTAAAACTTTCAAATACCCAACAATAATATTTTTAAATTACGACAAAATAGGTATTGTAATTTTTTGTTTAAATGTCTAATTTTGTCCAAATTTGAACTCAATTAATATCTATAAGAAAACTGTGTTTGTATAGTTTTAGCTACACGATTAACTACTTATTTATGAAAAACCATGTGTATTACATTTTCAAATGTTAGATATGAGTTCTAAAATTTTTATTAAACAACAAAATAATTTATACAATTTTGTCAACATTTTAACTTTAAGCACTTATAAGTAATATTTTTTATTTTTAACACCCGTATTTTAATTAATTTCCCCCCAAAACCACCCTCAGTCAATGTATTGCTCTGTCCCAAAAGGCGATGACAGACTGAAAAATAAAACGTCATTGTAAAATAAAGTATTATTAAACATTTTCAGTATGTATAATGTAGGACGTAGGTGTGTGTAAATTCAAATTAAATACATTTTTTTTTAATTTAATGTAAAATAATCAATTACATTTTACAAGACTGTATGGGCCACAAGGCAGCGCAGGCTTAGGCTGCAGTTCATTTGGCTACCACTAACTCTGGTTTTGATTGTTATTATTTTATACATAATAATTAACAATAATTAAATATTAAAATAAATAGTCATTATTTTTTTGTGATTATTTCCGTGTAAGGCAACCTTAAATAGATTATGTATATTAGACAGATGAAAAATACAATATTTTGAGTTGATGATTTGAAGAGACTGGAAAACATATGGTGACCCTCGTCCAATGGTCATTGTCCAGTGTTTTTTTTTATATCAGACTATCATCAACTTTACTTTACTCTTTAAATTGTCACATACTCACATATTTCCGTAAAATAATAGTCATAGGATAATTATAGTTGTTAATTGCAAATATGCGTCAATGTATCAATAACAATTTATACCACTGATTTTAGTGCGATCTTAAAATATTAGGTTGTATCAATTATTGGAAAATGGAATCAACACTAACTGTGAGTTTTTTTATTGAATATTATATTATTGTTATAATGTTTAGAAATATACAACATTTAAAATTTGGTAGTTGATCATCAATTATTACATTTATCTTCCGCCCTCTTTAAAAAATATATTTAGTTAAAAAAAAATTAACCCAAATAATAATATTTCTTCTTAATATTCATTTAAAGTTTAAGAACCTACATGATATGTTGATCAGTCAGAGAAACATGTTAAATAAAACAGATCAATGTTTGCAAATAATGTATATTACCCATATTTGTTTCATTTAATTACGTCTAAGTAATTCTTTGTACTATGTATCTATTATATTTATTATTGCACTCTCAGGCATATTTTAGAATTAACATATATAGCATAATATTATGTTAAGCATATTCTTTATAATATTGTAGATTTTCTGTTTAAAGTGACCAAGTTATATATTATTTCTTAATTCTACATATTTTTTTTAAATGTATTACCTACATTACTATAATATTGGTCATTTAACTGTACCCTTATTTAATCAATGTTAAATAATATAATATTTTAAATAATGATAATGTCACACAGTGAACTGTTATTAACACAATGTAACTTAGTGCTTTCTAATTCAATATTCACATTTCATTGACAATATACAAACATTTAGGTACTAACTACTATACATTAACTATTTTGCAATATGTATCTATATAATAGTATAAATGTGAAGATAAATACTTATAATAATAATATGTATTAAGAAGCAATGATTTGTTAGTGTATCTACACTATCTAGACTAAATGTGGTAGTAAATTTTTAAATTTTTTTTTGTATTTTGAAATATATTAAATATTTTAGAATTGAATTAATAATATTTAATAAAAATAATGGAAGTTATTACTTGATTTAGAGCATATAAAAACTGTGTTATAATGGTTAGGTATAATATATATATTGTACTTATGTGATTAAATATATTATAAATCCAAAATTGAATTAAAAATTAATAGGTATATATAAAAAAAATCAATATCAAAATTACTATTTCTATGTAGTAAACAATAAACAGGTTAATTTGACAAAAATGTTGTATGTTATGAAAAACACTCCAAAACTAGTTTATAAACTTAAATATTTCTCATTTCTTGATTTTTTGTTTTTTTTTTTAACAACTATCCATTAAAAAATCATATCATAAACAAGATATTATATTTTAATATACACAGAGTCCTCCAAATTGTAGGTACAAAAATTGAGAGGATTTGTGTTATACTGATAACCAACATAATCCTTATTTTTTGTCACACAATATTTGAAGGATCCTGAAATTGTAGATGAATTATAGAAATTAAATTTTCATTATTATTAGGTATCATCCATTTATGCATAAAAAACTTAGGTCTACAATTTTTGGATATAAATAAGTACTGTGATATGATGATGGATAAGGTAAAAATAAATATTAATTTATGGGCAGGTATGCACTGTAATACATACAAATTACAATACTTAGATTAAAAATTGTTAAATGTATTTTCTCTTTGGGAAGTTGACTTGTATGATGTATGCTATACTTTAGTTGAAGTTGCCACAGTTATAGCTTGTCCCATTAGTCGAGAGTAAGATTGATTTATATTTATTTTGGGTTGAGCATATTCTTTAATCAAGTTCTCACTTCTCAGAAAATAATTTTCACATTATATTTGACCATTTTACCTAACTTGTTATTTAGGTAAAACATTGTAACTTTTATTTTAATACAATTTGGTGTAAGTCTCTAAAGTTTGGAGGTCAGAGTTATAATAATTAAGTAATTAAGTTAGATGGCTTCAATTAAATATTGCTTTGAAGAAATCTGTACTTAATGTGAGTAGTTCTGCTAGCAATAAATTAAGTAGGTACCTATGTAATTCTTTGGTAGGCAGTTTGTTTGAAATCTATATAGTTCTTTTTATTTATATAATTATTTATCAGTTTTCAACAAGGAATATAATTCAGATAGATATTGATTACTTGTGGTTATTTATCAGATGTAATTATGTAAAGTAAGAATGACCAATCTTATACTTGGTCCATCAGTGAGATTAACTCTTATGCAAACAACCACTACTTATTTGTTAAACTAATTTCTTGAATGACCAACATGATTTTAATTATAAATCTAGATTAATTTGTAGCAATTTTAAGTATTATTATACAGTGTTATTCACAAGTCTATATAAAAATACTACTATTAAAACAAATAATGTATTTTAGTATTTCTAACATGGCTAATATTTAACAATCAATTACCAATATTTTAGAATCAAGATCCATTACTGAGATTGAGAGTGGTTGCTGGTCATTCACTTGCAAAGAAAGATATATTTGGTGCAAGGTAAGTTATATATTTTGTATTTTATAGTTAAATTTAATAATGTTTATTTTTTATTTTTACGTATTTACATTTTTTTCTTTTTTAGTGATCCTTATGTAAGAATTGAATTGAGCACAATTGTTGGAAATGTAGCAATAGACTCAGTCTTAACTAAAACTAAAAAAAAGGTAAATAATTTAGTAATATATGTTATTATTTATTTATTGATTATTGAAAATATTAGAATAAATTAAGGTTTAAGATCTTGATTCAACTTATTGGTACATTTCTGTTTGACAAAGGTGGATTTAATGAATTTATATTAATTTATTACCATAAATTACCCAGATTTATTTTGTATTTTTTGTTAATATATTAACATTAATATTATTAAGGCATATTTTGGAAAATAACATATGTTTTATTTTCAGACCTTAAATCCAGTTTGGAATGAAGAATTTGTATTTCGGGTAAGTAAATTATTGTAAATTTAATTAATATATTACCAAGTATATACTTAAGTATATATTACTTTCAGTTGGGCAAAACAAAGTAAATTATTACTCTACTAATTTTAAACTATGTTTTAATATTACTTTGGGTGATATTAAAATGATGGGATTGCATTAGCATCTATTTATATATTATATATTAAAAAAAAAATTAAAATTACTTATTGCCAGTTTCATGAATAATTACAAAAAGATTTTCTGAATCAATTGTGAGCTAATGATTCCTTAAATTTTATTAGACTATTCCATTTTTTTTTATTTTGTGAAATTTTGATATAAATTAAATTTAAAAAATAATCAAGAAAAATGTTTATCCTTTATAACAGACTAGGTACACTGAACTCACATGAACTACTTAACATTAAGAAAATTAATATGTATAATATTTTTATTGATTTTATATTTAAAATTATATGTATTAAATCAATTTTTAGTTTATAAACTAAATTGAATTGAGTGTAGTTTATTTTCCTTGCAATCAAATAATTTATTAAAGTTATGTTTAATATTGAATGTAGAACTAAAAAACTATAATATGTGTACATTGTATTTTAAAAAAATTCTGAAAAACTATTAATAATAAACAATTTATTATGAATAGTACATTTTTGAATTATTTGTTCTTAGTAAAAATACAAACCCTAGTTTGAAGACTTGATCTAAACTATTGAAATGCATGGTATTAGAAAATATTTAAAATAGTATTCAAACTGTCAAGTTTCATAATTATTTTTTATTTTAAACTTACCTCTTAGTATCATTTGTTCAAAATAGAAGTTGTTAATATCTAACTTGATAACATATTTCAGGTCCGTCCTCATGAACATAAATTAGTCCTGCAAGTATTTGATGAAAATCGTCTCACAAGGGATGATTTCTTAGGAATGGTTGAGGTACCATTGAATAATGTTCCAAAAGAAATAATTGGCAGAAATATATGCAGTCTTCAATATGTATTAAAACCTAGAAGGTTTGTTTAGTTCAACTTTACCATAGGCATTTTAATTTAAATATTTATCATTACATTCTTTTTAGTGCAAGATCAAGAGTTAAGGGTTATCTTGAGTTATATTTGGCTTACGTTCCAGAACATGAACCCGGAACTTCTGGTCGTCTGTCTGCAGATGGCGAATGGGAAATGATTGAAAATGCTGAAGTTTTAAACATTTCTCACACACCTTCTGTAAGAAATTAATTGAATAAATTTGTGTTTTATCAATAATACATATATTTTATTAGTCTTATACACCAAATGTTATTGAGCCTCAAGGAATTTTACCTTCTGGGTGGGAAGAACGACAAGATGCTAATGGGAGAACTTATTACGTAAATCATTTGGCTAGATCTACTCAATGGGAAAGACCTACAATAACGTGAGTTTAATATTGAAAATATGTACATGGAATATTAGAATGATTCTTTTAGTATTTATTATGTTTGATAATGATAGAGTTTCAAGATATTTGTTTTCTTACCTAAAGTTTTGTAAATTATTTCTATACTCAGTATTTTAAACACTGTAAAAATATAATTTTTTAAGTCAGTGTTTATGAGTATGAATGATTTACAGTTAATTTTTGTTTCATTATTTTAGAGATCTACCTGATGCAAACACAATTCAAAACTTGGCATTAGCAGCTACAGAATTTGAAAGAAGATATCATATTAGTGTAGATACTCCGGAAACTGATAAAGGCGATCCTACTCGGAAAAAGGTAAAAGTTATTATCAAAGTCATTATTTACAAAATGTATTTATTTCTTATGTTAGTATTATGTTATCTCATCTGTATTTTTGAATGTAAATATAATAATGTACAAATTAATACAAAATATTGAGTCCAGGTGTTTATATCTCATCTTATCTCTATGCTTAAGATAATAATATATACTATGATTACAAATTTCTAAACTTTACTTAGGGTTGAAAATACTTAAAACTTTTTAGCAGTTTTCATCTATTAAAAAAAAAAAAAAGTCAAGTGGCACTCGGGGACTGCCGCGATAAAGCTATTGCAGTATTACATATTAACACGAAATAAGAAGTTAATAAAATTTAATAAAAAAAATAATAATAATAATATAATATAATATTATTATATTATTATATTATTTTTATTATTATACTGTATATCGTCGCTGAAACTGCAACACCGCATATCTCAAGATTTGACAAAATGCATTTGTTTTGTTGGTAGATAACAGTGAATAATATTAAACTAAAATAATAAATAAATGATAACGATTATTATTATTATTATTTTATTTTCGGTAACCATGGTAACAATTAACGGGTAACGGTCACGCTTTTTCGTTACGAAAAATATATTTTCAGTCACCACGCCTGCGATAAAAGCTATGCAATAGCTTAAAAGTATTGAGAAAAAAATTGTTCTAACTAAGGATTAATATTAAATTAAATTTTGAGATTTTGAAAAAACATTTACAATTTCAAACAGGGATGGTGTCCTCCATACCTTTTTTTAATTTTTATTTGACCCGTGCTATACTTTTAAATTAGCTTATAAAATGTTAGTGTTTTCTGTATTTTATTTTATTATGTTTTTTTCAACATTAAAACATCTTGTAAATATATATAAAGTAAATGTTAAATTGGATTGGCTTATTTTTTTTACTCTGGCTGCTAAATTATTAGAATCCCTCAATAAACTAAAATATACTAAATTTACACAATTCTGATGGCAACATAAAACATGGTTGATTAAATTATCTAAAATCAACGCTTAACGTTTTATAAAATTAAAGGTATTAATAGTTAACATTTTTTTGATTTGTATAATTTCAATTTTTAATAAACAATAGTATATATTTAACTTTGTATTTATAATGCTTGCTACTATGTTGCCATTGTATATATTGCATGTTAAAAGGCTGTTCAAAGTGATGCAGATGATGAGAGTGATGAAGGATATGAAGAGTCAGATCCACTTACTAACATTGATCGTCGACTTTCCAATATATCAGCAACAGCCGATCAGAATCAGGTATGGCTGATGAATGGTTGTATTTCCATATTGATTGAAAATTAGAGAATTAATACTTAGTTATACGGTCTATGTAAAATTGTATTATACTATATTCATTTAGATTTTTATCATTATTTTTAACAAATTATAAAGCCAAAATTACATTTGTATTAATATTTCAGAGTGATCAGGTCGATTCAAATGAACAAAGTAGTACCACTGTAGTTCAAGAAGATGTTCCTGAAGGATCTGATGGTCTACCAAAAGGATGGTCTATGCAAGTCGCTCCAAACGGTCGAACTTTTTTTATTGATCATAATACAAGAGCTACAACTTGGGTTGATCCTAGGACGGGTAGGGCAAGTTCTATGCCTAATCAAAGCCAACCACCAGCAGCTGATCGTGTTGTATCTACATCAGCTTATAATGATGAATTAGAACCATTACCAGAAGGATGGGAAGAAAGAGTTCATGCGGATGGAAGAATATTTTTCATTGATCATAGTAAAAACAATATTTTTAAAATTTTAATTTAAAAATTTATTTCTGATTAAGTCAGATGGGATTTATTATATTATTTATTTTTTCTTATGTAAATAACTTTATGGCAAAATCCTTTTAAAGCCACTATAAATTTAGTTTGTATCTTTGTAAAGCTAATTTATTACTTGATATTTCTTCTAATGCTTAGAAAATGATAAATGATTTTTCCCATAATCGAATTTTCGAGTACAACGTTTTTGTCTTTTTATTGTATGCAATAATTGATAATGTGCAAATTGCTGATTACATATTTCTTTTAAAACAATAATTGTTTTTTTTAATGTGGTAGTTAATATAAGATTTATTAAATAGATTAGTGTATTCTCATGTTAGGAAAATTTAATACTTTTTAGTTATAACTATAATACTTTGTTCAAAATAAGAAACATAGTTGACAGTGATCAGTTTTTGTTGGTGGAAATCAGACTTTAGTGGCTATGCACTTGCTTAGTAGTCAATTACCAACTACGTTTTTATTTTGAACAGTGTAGAGCTTAAGATTATAATATGATGTTTTCATGCAAATATTTTAGATAGATAGGTCAATTTATTAATTTTAATTTAAAAAATGTGTATATGGTATTAATTTATTTTAATATTTTTTTTTAGATACAAGAACAACTCAATGGGAAGATCCTAGATTAAATAACCCCAAAATTGCTGGCCCTGTAAGTTTTATATAATTTTATTAATTATAATTTAACAAAAAATAATTAAAATTTAAATATTTTAAGGCATTACCTTATTCTCGAGATTATAAACGGAAGTATGAGTCTCTCAAAACAAGACTGAGTAAAATGGTAAGTTTAATTGAAGTCATTAGAAAAATTAATTTAAATCCTTACAATTTTGTTTTAATAGATCATTTCACCATAGTTTATTTTGATAACTATAAGTCAAATACTTTTAGATTTTCAACAGACTGATGAATAAGTTGATTCTACAATGATGCGTTATTTTTTTGTGTCAGTGTGTTTGTGTATCACCATAATGTCGAAATAATGCTTCAATAATTTAAAACTTCAGGCTAGGCTTAAAATATATCTGATTCCAGGGGACACATTTATCAATTTAACTGTTACTTTTGGGCTTTGACAGATTTTTATAGCAAAAAGAACCTATGGAGGTTGTAATTTCCAAAATCACCCCTTTTTTATGTACCAATTAACTTATACATTAACATTATTTATATGATACAGGTACTAAAAATATATAAAATAAATACTTATACTTCATAGAATAAGTTAAATAATTTTAATTATGTTGAAATTTCCAAATATTTATTATTACTTATTTCTACAATCAAAACTAAAAACACGTTATAAAACTTGGGGCACACATTTGTTATTCAGGGGAAACACTTTGATTTTCAAGGACACTGTATTTTAGCCCCTGACTTATGGGGTAGTTTTTGGTAGAAAATTGGATATTCTTGGTACATTGTAGAGATCTAAAATAAGAAGTTTCCTTCATTTTTCAAAAAAATCGAGAAAACTACAAAAAATAATGGAAAAACGGGGATTTTTTACGCAAAACCAGTTTTTGACAAAATTGATTTTTTTTTATATTGTAACAAACGATTCACTGTAAATACTTTAAATATTCACTAAATGTTTATATTAGTATTATTTATAGACAACTAAAATTTTCAATTTTTCTTAGTACTTTTTTTTAAATGTTGATAAAACAATTTTGGAAAAAAGCTTGAAAATTTAATACAATGTTACTTATAAGTTGTTGTTATTGAAGTTAAAAAAAAAATAAAAAATCGTTAGTCACAATTTTTTTATAAACGTTTATAGGGTTCAAACTTTTACAAAATATGTCAAAATCTCAAAAATTTGCAAGTAATTTTGTTGTTGAAAATTTAAAAAAAATTTTGTATTTACATTTAAGTTTAAAAAATTCTACAGTTTTCCTTTAAATAGCTATAAAAAAAACTTAAAGCATCATTTTAAGGAAAAATGTTATGAGTAGAGTTCGGATGTTGTTGCATTTGCAACTCTTTTTCTATCGTTTGGATTCGTTGCTAAGTAGGTTATAAATTTGTTTCAAACGAGTACCAATTAATATATAAAAATTTTAAGTGCAACTTTTTGCAATTTTTGACCCTTTTTCAATTTTATTGCAATTTTGTTGATTGTCGTCATTTTCAATACAATTTTATGTATTTTTTTGTGTTTTCACTTTTTTTGTTAGATTATACAGGTTTAATCTATGGTTATGTCGGGCTTTGTTGGTTGTGACTTGTGGTGGCTTATTTGATGTCGTCGTCAGCAGTTACTGGAAAAACCATTTAATTATTAGAAAAAAATCAAAAATAGTTAAAAAAAAGATTTTAAATTTTGATAAAATTATTTGTAGATTTCTGAAAAAATAAGAAGACCGGACAATTTATCAGATTTTTAATGACATCTGACGAGAATTTGAATCTTTTTTATTATCTACTCGTTTAAAACCTATCTAATAAAACTTAATACATAATATTACTTAATAAAATGACTTAATCCATTTCATAAAATAATTTGTTATTATTCATTTTTCATTTTTTAGGTACAAAATATTTTTTTATTGCAATTTTGGGTTTTTTTTCACAGCAATAATGCAATCAATTTTATAACATTTTTAGTGCAACAACATTCGAGCCCTAGTTATGAGCATTAGAATTTTAAATTTTTACGAAATTACCCTACAATAATGATTTATACTTAAACGATTTTCAATATTTGTTATTATTCTAAAAGTAATAAATTGTAGATATTTGTAAATTTCACTAATTATTTAGATTAGCATTATTTTTACATGATTTAATTTTCAAACATTTCGCTTATTTCAAGGCTATACCTATTTCAAATATTCGTTTTTGTTTAGTTTTTTTTTTTATAAATATTGATAAAAATTTTTTGGCTTAGTCAAAATATTTGAAAATTTACCAAATTCCTCATGAGTTAGTTTTATAGTTCAGGCGTAACCAACTAGTAAATCATGACATTTCTATTATTATATTCAAATTTAACACACTCATTATAGTGACCTACTCTTTGTCCAATGTTCACTCAATACCTACTTGACAGCAAAGCGTTACCCTCTTAACCAACTTTTTTTTTTAACCAAGATATTTTTATTAAAATGTTTATTTTATTAATTTATATCATTATTTTTAGGCTCATGGGCCACCTGCTAAAATGGAAATTAAAGTACGGCGATCAAATATACTTGAAGACTCATTCCGAATTATTAATTCTATGCATCCAGATAAATTAAGAGCAAAATTATGGGTTGAATTTGAACAAGAAGTTGGCCTTGATTATGGAGGTCTAGCTAGAGAATGGTTTTTCTTGTTATCTAAAGAGATGTTCAATCCATATTATGGCCTTTTTGAATACTCAGCTATGGATAATTATACACTACAAATAAATGCTATGTCGGGATTATGTAATGAAGAACATCTCCATTATTTTAAATTTATTGGTACTGTAGCTGGTATGGCTGTTTATCATGGCAAATTATTAGATGGTAATTATTAAATGGATAAAATTGTTTTAAACATACATTATGGTATTTAAAATAAATATCTATAAATAATTTTTATTTTATAGCATTCTTCATTCGGCCTTTTTATAAAATGATGTTGGAAAAGCCCATTGAATTGAAAGATATGGAAAGTGTAGATTCAGAATATTATAATTCTCTTTTATGGATTAAAGAAAATGACCCTTCTGAATTAGATTTAACATTTTCACTTGATGAGGATAGCCTGGGACATACATCTCATAGAGAATTGAAACCTGATGGTGCAAATATTCACTTAACCCAAGAAAATAAAGATGAATATATAAGGTAAATTTATAAAGACTATTTATGCAATTATAAATGTTTAATCTGATAATAACTTAATATCCTAATATTATGTTTGTATGCTGTTTAATAAAATTTATAAATTATCAATATGGACTTTATGTGTTGTATTTAGTTTAGTGATTCAATGGAGATTTGTATCCCGTATACAGGAACAAATGAATGCTTTCCTTCAGGGTTTTGGTTCCATAGTACCTTTAAGTTATATTAAAATATTTGATGAAAATGAGATGGAACTTTTAATGTGTGGTATTCAAAATATTGATGTTAAAGACTGGAAAGAAAATACTCATTACAAAGGAGATTATTCACCCAACAATATTGTCATTCAATGGTTTTGGAGGGTATGTACATTCAAACTAAGTTATATATATCTATGGATCTTTTACAAAAAAAAATAAAATAATGCTTATTATAAAATATAAAAATAATGAAATATTAAACATATCAAAGGAGATGTTTAATTTAAAAATTTCATATGGAAATAAATACTAGACAAGAGAGTCAAAAAGATGTTCTCTGGATGTACCGAGTGTAACATGAGCCTGTAGTAATAGGTGAAAGGTCCAAAAGGGTGATACCATATTTCAAAATGGAAAAGTATTATGATTCTTTCACAAAAAGAAAATCACTGTTAATGTTTTTGGTATGAACAAGTTTTGGCTGGTGATCTATCTGAAAATTGTAACATTCCTTTTTTGTTAAATTGTAAACAGGTGCATAGTAATATTATTATGATAAATGTTAAAAAAAAAATAAAAATTAATTTTATTTTTATCTAATAGAAATAATAAAACCAAGTTTTTTTAAAAAAAATCTTTGTTATTATAAAGACATGTGCTTGATAAAAAGTCTTTTCCAATACGGGATTAAGATAATTGGTTGATTGTCTTGTTGTTTATGTTGATCCATTATTATGAGAAAATAACACGTGAACCAATTTTTATTATTCTCCTTAAACAGTTTAAACTTATTATGCCCATTATTTTTTTAAAAACAAACCATTTTATTTTCTTAAAAGATTTAAGAAATAACAAATTTTAGTAAGTTGAGTCCTTTTAAGAATTATGTTTTGATGGCCTATTATGGACATTTCCGTGTATTATTTTACAATTCTTTCTGAGCCTCAACATACTACATGATACATATAATCATCTCCTTTTTGTTTTTTACTCAATACTTTAACAATAATTGTTTATGTTCTTATTATTTTACTAATGCTAAGAATAAATCATAAAGCTGATATTACACTATTCGCTGGGGACTGTACATTTTTGTAAATGTCAAAAATGCTTTTGTGTAGAGGGGCCTATTTTGAAAAAATTATTGATGAGACACCAACAAAGTATACAATGCAAAAATAAATAAATTGTCAATTAGTATTTATTACTTAATATTAATAATATTTAAAAATATAATCAATGGGCATAATTTGTTTTAATTTTTTATGTAATATTTTGTAATTATTTCTATTACACTATATACCATTAGCTAAATAATAGTTGTATATAATACATAATTATATTGTTAATATAGTCACTTTTTAATATTATGTAATAGTGTGCTATAAATTTATTCATACATTAATTATTGTAGGGTGTTTTGTCATTCAATAATGAAATGAGATCAAGACTTTTGCAGTTTGTAACTGGTACATCTAGAGTTCCAATGAACGGATTCAAAGAGTTATATGGAAGTAATGGACCACAATTGTTTACAATTGAAAGATGGGGCACCAAAGAAAATTATCCCAGGGCACACACCTGGTAAGAAGCATAATTATTTAATTTTACATTATTTATTTTATACCATTGTTTCATTTAATTTTTTTTTTTTACATAGTTTTAATAGGTTGGATCTTCCACCTTATGAAAGCTATCATGAATTGAGAAACAAATTAATTAAAGCAATTGAAGGCTCACAAGGTTTTGCTGGAGTGGATTAATGTGAATTCTGAACAGTATATTATATAAATTACAGGAGTTACCTTCCTTAAATAGTCTACCAAATGCAAATATATGTTACAGTAACATTACCCCTCCAATGATCACATGTGATATGACTATAACATTAGAGATAAATATAATTTTTTAAAAAATAATAATCATTCCAAAATGTAATGTTAAAGGATTATAATGTTAGTATTATGATTTTATATAATTGTTAGAACAAGATTTTTAAGTCGCTAATTAGCGATGGCAATATATTTTTATAGAATTTTTTTATTATTATTATTGGGTTGAATTCATCATCAGGGTAGTTTAGAATAGCTATCAATTGAATTTTTATAGTGTATATACATTTATAATTACTCATTTATATGTGACTTCAAGTTACAATCACCAGTTTAATTATAAAGACTTATTTGCTAATAAAACTATAAGTTCTGTTATCATGTTTTTAAGATGTGCAATTTTAAAGATCATTATATTTCTGTATACAAAATAATTATTTTTATTTATTTTATTACTAAAACAAAATAAAATATTTTTAATTGTTGATTTATTACTGATTGGAATTTAGATGGAGGATCTGAACTTCTTGGCCTATAAATGTTATATTCTTTTTCTCAGATTAGACTTATGAATTTTAATCGAATATATTTTAAATATTTAATATTAAGCCAAAGAAAAAAATGAAAATATTAAATGGAAATTGTGATTCATAAATAATATGCTTTTCAAATGGCAATTCTTGTTTAAGCGAGTGTGTATTGGTAGAATACAAAAGTAATCATCGGGATAATTTGTATTTTGCCAATACGATTATTTAAACTTTGTAACTTGTCATGTTTATCTAAGCAGTATTCAAATGATCAGTAACTTATGTATTTAATGTTGAAAGTTTTAGTTGAATTGGAAGGAGTAGACATTGTAAAGTTTGATCATACTTTTCCATTTTTATTATAATACATTTTTTTTTCTAAATTGTGTATCATGCAAATTTGAAAATTTTAGTGATCCTACATTTTTTAATATGTAATAGTGTTTTATAAAATTATTGTTATTATTTGTATTTTTTTTTCTGAAGTATTTTTTATACTTCATATTTATTATAACTATTTTTTATTTTTGAACGAAATTATCGTTTTTATATAAATAATATAACATGTATGGTGTCACAATTATTTGTACTTTGTGACTTGATTGATACTTTTTGTTGTTAAATAATTGTACTTAAAAAAAAACAAATTATATTCACATAAATACACACTTGTGTGAACCAAATTTATTTTAAATAGTACCAAAATTACGGAAATTGCACTGTCCTGATAGTTTTAAATATATACTTAAATTCTATTTGCCTTACGGATAATATTAAAATGTTATTTATAAAGTGACAGAAATTTCAATTAAGTAAGCAAAATTATATATTTTATACACCTAATATGTAATATATTTTTATTATTATTGAAGTTAATAATGTATAATATACACAAAAAAAGACCTAATCAAATATTTATGTTTATTTTGTTTTTGAATAAAATGTACAAAACTCAAGATTATTGTTTATAATTGTAATCCTTCCTACTCAAGTGATCTATTTTCATTGCTGTTTAAAATTTTTTCTTAAATTAAAGCCCCAAATAATTCACTATTAGTTATAATATAATATATCTTAACACCTCTTAAAATGCATTAAAAAGAATATTCGTCAGCATTTTTAGTTTGATTGTTTTAATTAACTAGGCGATTTTAAATTCATTGAGTGTGACATAATATGTATAATGAATTTATACTATCTTAAAAATGGTTCAGCTTAACGCATACTAAAAACCTATAGATCAGATTTTATTCATTTTTCCTATTTATCAAATTACATTAATTGTATTAGTTACTATCAGTAAATAACTAGATAAATATGTTCAACACTGCATTATGAGTGGTGCACGACAAAAATACCTAAATGTGTAATGTAGAACATATTAAACATTAAATAATTAATAAACAGTTTTACTTAAACTTTATATTTTTTTACTTACAGTTGGAGTACTTACTAAAATTCAAATAAATTACAACAATAGAAAATATAAAGAGTAGGTTTGTGCATTTTACAACCAGTAAATTCATTGCTTTTTTTCAGAATTTAAACTCAAAAACAGTATATTTTACAAATACTGAAAATAAATTTACTTTATTAAAATACAATTTTAACATAAAAATAGTGTATGATATTGTTATAAATATATAGATAATATTCATTAGAACAAGTATTTTAATACTATGAGCTAAATAGTTAATAGTATAAAAATAAAATCAACAAAAACTTTTGTTATTTAATACTTATTGTGTAACAGTCAAACGGTTTAAAAATAGTGATAGTGCAATGTATATAAGTAAATAACATGAATCAATGTCATATATAAACGTTTTTGTTAGTATTTAACATAAATACATTGTACCAAACAAAAAAAGCTTAAAAAAAAATCAATTATCTTAAAACAAAAAGATCATAAAATGTTTAGTTTTTCTAACGAAAAAATAAAATTTAAAATTAATTGTTTTCAGTGGAATTTGTATCTCTACATGTTGTTTTAATGCATAACATACTGCATTTTTTGATCAGAAGCCCAGGATATCATTCTTATCTTAAAATTAATAAATTAATTGCATAAAATAACATAATAAAATGGGTTCTTTAGTACAAAACATTATTTATTTAATGCAATAATAGTAAGATGTATATCACACATTTGGTATGATGTTCTTTTAATAAAATAAAAAATAATAATACACAAAATAATTACTTATTCATTAAATACAAAATTATAAAGTTAATATTAATGGACGGATCGTTTTATTTCTAATGGACGGATTTGTT
Source organism: Aphis gossypii (assembly GCF_020184175.1). Taxonomy (NCBI): domain Eukaryota; kingdom Metazoa; phylum Arthropoda; class Insecta; order Hemiptera; family Aphididae; genus Aphis; species Aphis gossypii. Next base: position 38,791,843 of record NC_065532.1, read on the forward strand.
TTTTATTTAATATAACTTAAGAAGATTATTAAAAATTTTATTGGTCATAGAAGTTACGTTCATGAGGAGGATACATTTGCATTACTAAATTTTTGCTTTCTCTTCTTTGATCATAAGCAATTCTTGCGTCCTAAAACAAGAAAAAATTGTTGGTTTGTTGTTCTTCAATAAATTAATGAATATTCAACATACCCTATACAAATACCATGAGCCATATCCATGCACAAAACCTGATATGATAGCAATATAAAATGACCATGATAGGTGGTTATATATAGGATACATGAGCCAATCACGTCTCCAACAGTTGAATGGAAACAAGATTACTGTAAGAAATATCAATACAGCTGAAAAAATAAAATAAAATTATAAACAAAATCACAGGATTTATGAGATGTAACAAATAGTAAAATATTATCAACAAACTTGAAGTTGTAGCTGCTAAGAAACATGCTGCCGATAGCATGTACTCGTATTTAAGTACAAGACGTTGTGGATATCTTGTTATAACGGCAGCAATTATTGCTAATGTTCCAAGAGATAACAATGTTGCTAATGTCATACAAAGTTCCAAAAACAATAACCATCCTTTTAAGACAAACATCGCAATTCATAAAAAAAAAAAAAAAAATGTATAGGTACAATTATATTAAATTTAAATTATAATTTATTATTAATTATTACTAACCTGGTAATAGCCACTCTCGAATAACGTAATATTCTTCACTAAAAACTGTATTGCAGCCATCAAAGAGCTTTTCAAATTGATAATGAGGGTATCGAAAGTGGTCAAAACAGTATGTCCATAAACCCATGTGCTTAAAATTGATGAACGCCTCATCATATGATTCCAACCAATAAGGGCTAAACATAATGATTTATTATTTTTTAAACAAGTGATCTTTTAACATTAAAAAATTGTACAAGTACCTTATAAATGCAATGATTAAAAGAAATCCTCCAATGTAAATGATAACACCTGCATCACTAATTAGTTCTAGAATAGGAAAACATTAACATTTAGAAATTACCCAATTTTTAGTTAAAAAAATTAATAAAATAATTGTATATTATGTGCATCTTCTATTAAAAATATTTTATCACTAAGTAATGTTTTTATATTATTTTAAGTTTAAAAACATGATGGAATTATTTACTCATAATAATAAACACCCTTTCATCAAAATATCAAATCCACCTAAGATTTAACATTTTTATAAATATAGAAGGAAAAAAGATAGAAAGAAGTTGTAATAAATGTAGTTAAAATAAAGTACTATTTGGAATAAACTAGTTGATTTAACTCTTAAATAATGTTACAATTGGCTATTGCCTATTGGTTACCAAATCAATATGAAATTTAATTTAATTTTAATAACAATTAATTACATAACACATTACAATAATAGTAACAAATAAGTTATAAAATTATAAGTTGTGACAAGAAGTAAGTAAAGTTTAATAGAAAAGAAACTTGTAGTTAAGTATTATTATTCAAGTACAAGGAATTGGAATCCAAATTAGTTTGCACGTATTAATGATTAAGAGATTAATTTTCATCATAATTAATGAGACTTAGGGATGTGTAAAGGATTAGAATGAAGTTTAAAAGTGAAACTAGAAGGTGTGACATAATAATATTACAATTAAAGCAATTTGAACAATCATATATCAATAATATAATATTTAAAAAAAAGCAGTATGGACTATGAATTTTGATCCATTTCTTTCTATTTGAAACGAAATAATCAATCAAAGATAAAAATGAAACTATACCCAAATCAAAATGAGCAATTGCATTAAATAGATCACAAGAAGGTCCTTAAACAGTTAAACCTTAACGCGGTTTGGTGTTAAATCACATTGTATAATAAAATTGAATTCTCGTACAGACTAATAATAAAATGAATAAATACGATTTCTAGGTAAATATAATAATTACTAAGAAGTATTAATAGGACAAAACACTTACTGGATGCTTTTGGATAGTCAATTTTGTCAGAACTCATGGTAATGGCTGGTTTAAAGTGCTTAGATTACTAATAGCGTACAGTATCGAATATTAACAGTAAAAATGTTTAAAAACATAAAAAAAATATAAACTACATAAACATGGGTGTTAAAATTTAAATTGGTTTTAAATAATAAACTATTTTTTATTTTTTATTATTTACCATTTAGGAGCGTTGGTTCACGCCTTAGATAAGAATTTTACTTATAAATCCTAGAGGATAAACAATCTACATACCTCCAATATCACAGATTACCACTGTATACAAAAATTATCATAGTTACCATTATGTTCATTGTGTTAATATTATTATTGTTCTGTGGTTCTATGTATTATGTCTTCTTTGAAAATGATCAGCTGTTTCTGTTATCAAATCACTCGAATTTTATTTAGTATTTTTTTAGTTATCCTTCAAATTTCAATACACGTTCATTTCCGTCTCAGGTTTTTTTTAATAATTTATTATTTCTGATTTATAGCAGACAATAACATAGATCCCTATATAATTAAAGCTGTAAGTATTTCTTTACTCATTTTTGTACAATTAATTAATCAAAATATGTATAGTTTTATAGCGATGGGTGGCCATCACGAATCTGAAATCAAAATACCGGATTACAGAATTTATAAAGTTGATAATGTACCGGACCTTGTGAAAGTGAGGGATATTTTAGCTACCGAAGGACTCAAAGATCCATGGTTAAGGTAAAGTTACTTTTAATTTATTATAGGAAGTTTCCTTTTACATAGGTATATTACATATAATGTGTTAAAAAACACATATCTAGTTATTTTGATTCAAATATAGTACCTACTGGTATAGTTGCGTGCCCAATATTTTTTAGCCAAGTTAAAATGTTCTAATTCTTGGAGTATTCCATCTTTTTTTTTTTATAAAAACTACATACAAATTTTTAAGTTAAATTTAGTATTTAAATATTATAGTTATGAATAAAGTTACTAATAAGTTAATAATTGTTTATCGTTTGTAATTATGTACACACACACACACACAGATATATATTTATTAGGAACAAAAAAGTTTGTAAATAAAGTAATGCATTTCATAACAAGCTTTTATTATTTTAAGAGGATGTCAGCACACTATTTGTTTTCTCTATCTGGCCCACACGCAACATAGACAAAACGCATTTACGTAAAATCATTTTTTTCTATAATTAATAGTCAATTAATAGTAATCTTAGAGTAAAAACACCCATTAAAAAAAAGATAGAGAATAATATTTTTGAGGAAATGACATATCGATTTGTCAAAATGTGGTCTCGAAACAATTTAAAAAATGTTTAAATTTACAACATTATTTTTAAAGTCAAATATAAAATCAAATAACAATAAAATATTAAATCGATATATTTCATTCCCTCAAAAATATTATTATCTATCTTTTTTGTAATGGGTGATTTTACTCCAAGATTACTTAAAAACATAGAAAAAATGATTTTGCATAAATGCGTTTTGTCTATGTTGCGCGTAGAACAGAGAGAGAAAACAAATAGTGCGCTGACATCTTCTTAACTAATTATCTACATTTTTTTCATTTATCTGAGTACAGTAGTGGTTTGCGGACCTTATGGATGTGCAAGTATACCTGTAGGGGGAGGGTCCACATACTTATCTGTAATTAATATTAATACCGATGTACCTAATATTCATAACAGAATTGAAAAATGTACTTATTCATATATTTTTATGAAGGAGTATAATTTTTCCTATCCCTAGAATAGGTTAAATAGGTTAAGAAAAAGTTGAGAAACATTAACTTAATACAATATTTTAAATTGAAAGTATGTTTTGATTAGTATTAAATAATGATTGAACTTTAATTTTTTAATTTTTAATAGTTCTGGGTCAGTTGTAGTTTTGTGTATTAATAAATATTAAATTAATAAGATATTCTGTTAGTACAATACATTGTGAAGATTGAGGAGGGTGGTTGTAAAAACTTGTATCACTACCATACAAAATTACTATGAGTGTGATGTGTAATAATATATAGGTACTTTTCGGTTATCCCAACTACTGTGAGTCTCAATTTCATTATCTCGACTACTTCCTCAAAGTCTTGACCAATATGAATTTGTCATTTATATAATTAATATAATGTTTATTACAATATAACTTTTATCATCATATAATTGCAACAATCTTGAATCTTTTTTTATACAACACTATTTAAAAAAATGAATTGAAAATTATTAAAACTATTACAAAAACTAAAAATAAAGTTCAAAATTAATAACTAACTCGAGAAAGAAAATGTACAGCCATGGCAATTTAAAACACTTATAAATGGATGATTGTGCTTTTGATATCTCATGAATTTAATCAAATAATTGTTTGAGAACTAGAGGCCAGCGTTGTCATTCACTCGCTCAGACATTCTAAATGAAAATTTCCCTCGATTTACTGTGCAACACCACCTAAGATAGATCACAGGCACGGATTAATTTGTGGTCACATACTCACATGTCACATGATTAAAAAACAATGCTCATTATTTTGCTAATAACGGTTGGTAATAATTATTAAATAATAGTTATTTGGTTAGGTAATCATGATTGACTGAAGACTGCAGTCATCAATATATATTATAATATGTAGTCTAGATAACGGAATTAGACCAGTGGTAGTTGCAGCATTGACCGGTAGTCAGGATAACCGAAAAGTACCATATATATTATTATACATTTAATATTTAAATGTATGTTTTCCTAAAAAATTCTGGTTAAGTTCAAACTAGATCAGCACATTTTATATAAATAGGTAATAAAAAGATTATACTACAATATGTATTTTTGAAAATAAAAAAAACATTTTATTATTTAGGATTTGTATATACTAATAATTAGATCAACAGATTTTTATACAATTTTGAAAAGTTCTTAAACATTGAAAAAACCCCTAAAAATATTACATGGTAAACCACTAATAAATTATTTAAATCAATAAGTTTACATAATTATTTTAAATAATACTGTCACTTTAATGCTATTTGGTTGAGCCATTTTTAGTATTATTGTTATTATAATTGATTATGTATTAGTATTGACTATAAATTTATAAATAGTATTATTTATTAGACAACATTACTTCTTGTTTTTTAGTTTCTTGTTACATTATCCATATTCAATTACTTATAATTTGATTGTAATATTTATTTGAATCTATTTTACTTGTTTAGGGAATTTGTTATAAAACACATTAAATAATGTCCTCAGATAATTATTTGTAAGCTTACTCTAAAAACTATTTTTTAATACAGTACTTATGTCATTATGTTTGAACTATAGGAATGAAGTTTGGAGATTTCCTCCAAGTCATGGTAGTCGTTATCAACAATATTTCAAATGTTGGTTCCGTGGTAAACGTGGACTTACTATTGCCTTTGGATTGGCAGGCTCTATTATTGCTGTGGAAAAGATCTATGAACATTTTTATCCACCAGTTCATCATCACAGAAAGCCTTACTTTCCATCATCCAGTGTTTAATTTAAGAAAATAGTACCAAAATCAAAGGACTTCAATGAGACGTGTCCTGAGAAATAATTAAAATTTATACAATTGCAGTGCTATGTTCTTAGTTTTAGTGTAAATTGTTTGTATTACAAAAAAATCATTTATAACAATAAACTATACAAAATATAAAGATAAATTTAATTATCTTGTATAAATCATGTAAGAAGAGTATAAACTTTTTATTGAAACTATATTATTTGATAAATGGTAGTAATATATAAAAAAAAAAATTTAATGCATGTTTTTTATTTGCTATCTTTCTAGATGTTATAACGTAATATGATAAAGGTTTTTTCTTGTTTCTTTTACTAAAATTTATTCATAAAAATTAGATATGTTCCAACAAAATAGTTAATTATTTTGAAGGATAGGTTGATACCTCATTGCTCTTGTTACATCTTTAGTCAATAGTTTTCACTCCTGTTGTTGTATTATTTAAAGATAAATCAATATTATTTCAATATTTTATGTTCATACACATCGTTTTCAAAATTTAGATGATAAAATTAAAATGTAGTTACCCATTTAACAATCAAAACCTGATTGTGGTTTTATTATCAAAAATAGCAAACATAATATTAGAAATTTAGAATGCCTGTGTCTAAATTCACTAAAAAGTTTAATAATAGATGCAATAGTTTTTTGGGGTTAATGAGTGTTAATTGACCACTCAGTGATGAAGATGTATCAAAAACTTTATGTTGCCAACTAGATCCAATTAATTTAACCATCCATTGCCTACCACGTATATACATTTTATCTTTATTTATCTTATAGTATTTGTGACAGATAATTTTTACTTAATAGTACTACTTTGGTGACCGATGTTTATATTGACTACTATTCACCACTGAACATAAATGTACATCATAATCAGATGTGTACAAATATTAGATGTTTGTTTTATACAACATTTGTAACATCTATTCTAACCCATCTACCCGTAAACACACCCACTCACTTAAATACATTGCGTTGCGGTCGCTATAGATAGATATAGGGGTTGTCGCCACTGTGACTACTATTAACATTAAAATTACCTTACAGCTGTATAATGAACCAATAATCAAACTAAAAATTAATAATTGTTGAGTTGATTTTGTGTATGAATAAAATTCCTAAAATCTATTGATTATAACATGCTTACATGATTTCTATATATATATATATATATAGGTATTGCTCATTGGTGATATTCACTAATACTTGAGAAATAAATATCTGTAAGCTTATTAATTTTAAATTAACAATAATTTAATCAATAAAACATGTATAATTACATTGATTATAATATAATATAATAACATTGTAATGTTTCTGGTATAATAACATTTAAAATTAACTTTATATTAAATTGGTGAAGTCGTCATTTCTGCTACATTTATTTGAATATAAGCAGTTCATCAACTACGCTATTTGATCGACCAAGTCCAATTTGTCTTGTTCCCAAGGCTCCCAACAATTTTTGTGATGAAGTTGCAAATTTGGTCCTGTTTTCATGATACTCCTTGGCAAAATGCTAAATTGAATATTCATTAATTAGGTAACAAAGTAAATCAATAATATTTAATAAATTATAATAGACACTAATACATTATTTTTTTCACATTGAACCACTGGTGTTTTGTAAAATATTCGTCATTTTTAATACTATTTTAGCATTGGTAAAATAGTTTATTCATAATTTTTGGGTGGAAAAGAAATGTCGACTAAATCAGCACATCTCATAATACATGATCAGTTCTTTCAATCCAAATCATTGTTCTTCAATTATAAGTTAAAGGACTAATACTAATAGAAATACTTACAACAACAGTAAAAATATTTTTTTTTTAGTGTTTACATGTTGATCAATTAAGAATTTTAAGTTTTAACAAATCCAAAATACAGTTTACAAGTAGGTATCAATTACCTATGAATTGATAAACACAGGCACCAACACAAAAAAAAATTCGGGGGGGAGGGGTTCATGAAAAAATTTACAATGATCAATATTTATCGATGAATGATGATATAATTAAACTTCAAAACTAATCATTTTCGGGAGGGAGATTGAACCTCCCAAACCCCCCTTGTATAAGTACCTGCTAAACATATATTTTAAAACTTATTAATTCAATTTAGATTTAACCGATTTAAAATGTGTTTTATAAAAGAATAAATTTGGATTTTGTTTAAGAATTTGTTTCATGGAGCCTAGGAGTTATGTACCTATGATATGCATAAACAGTTATATACTTATATACCTATGTATTTGTAAATAATAATTAGTAAATTTCCCAAGTTTAATAATTGTTTGTAAATTACAATTTTTATTTAGACTTCTGACTAATGACTATTTGAACAATTAGCCAACTTGCCTAGTTGCCTAGTATATTTTATTATTTATGTTAATTTTGAGAAATTTAAAATTTAGTAGGTGGGTAACTAAAATGCATAATATTTTAATGCATATAAGTAGATGCATTACAAATTATATGTTTACATGGGCGCCCATTGGGAGGGGCAAGACAGGGCACTTGCCCCCCTCTGGATAAAAAATATTAAAAACCTGTAGCTCAATAAATATTACCATAATATTATTATTAAGTATCTTTACATTTGAGAATTTTTTTATTTTGATTCCCCCTAAAATTTTACTTATGGGCGCCTATGCATATTTATGGTAACTAATTTATAGTCAAAACTTAAAATGTTTACCTGTAATTTGTAAGAATTAAACATGGTCTTTTCTCTTTTCTTAATCATATACTCTGTGGGCAATAACCATCTATGTTCATGGCATTCTTCTGCTGATGGTCGTTTTCTAAAATATAAAAAATATATATTAGTAAAAGGTAAAAAATTTAGTTTGAGTACAGGAACTGGTAACTGTTTTCTACGAGAAAATATATTTATCACGTTTTATCTTGTTATTTATTATTTAATAAGTTATACTCACGTCGGTGTTCTTTTAAATAATAACATTAAAAATCTAGTGGCTTCCTGTGATAAGTCCTTGTATAGATATTCAAATCTATATCGAACAAATGTGATGTTCTGCCTGGTCTCCGTATCGTTGGCACCTCGGAACGGTGACATGCCAGAAAGTAATGTGTATGCAATCACTCCGAGAGACCAAATATCGGAGTACGGGTACGCAGGTTCGTCGCACAAAATCTCCGGTGCTGCGGATTTCGAAAGATTAATAAACACGTTTAAACAATTAAATACAATGGTTAGTGTGGTCACTGGTCAGCAATTGGTCAAATTCGGTATTTACCTGTAAACTCCAAGACGCTGTTTGCACCTACAACTGCTCCAAGTTTACTGACTTTCTGCGAGCATCCAAAGTCGATTAGTTTGACGTGTATGGTACGCACGGAAGCCATCACTATGTTGTCCGGTTGCAGATCCAAATGGGCATAACCTCGCCAGTGTAAGTATTGCAATCCGTCTAATACCTAAAAATTACGTAGTTACTAGTATAAGTAGTATACATCGGTCGGATATTGTAAGGACGACTAGGTTATGGTATCTAAAAATACCGGAACAAATCTAAGTAGTTTAGCCATCTAGCTTTTATTTAAAAAGAAATTGGCTGAAACCGTTAGTTTTTAAATTATATCAGATTAATCTATTGTAGTTGTATAAACAATCAGTGACATATTTAGGATTTCTTTAAGGGAGAAGGTAAGTCACCTATGACTAAGATTGTCGTTGTCAAAAATCCCAACATTTTAATACCTATTAATAAAGTAATGGATTGAAAAAAAAACATAATTATAGTCATATAAATATAAGCTTAAAAAAAAGGAGTTAATGGGGGGAGGGGAGATGTATCTCCCTTGTCTCTCCTGTATATATTTTTGGTTTTTTAAGCACTTGCACTACGGGTTTGCTTTAGTTTACCAAGTACTTTAATAGGTACCTAACGAAATAACGTAAAGATGAGACATTGAGATATTTTGGGATACTACCTATCATTATAGTTAGGTATTCACATTAAGCAAAATATTTTACCGTTGAAAAAAAGTGTAAAAAAAAAAAATAGAAAAAATATCGAAATACGGTTTTGAACGCTGTAAATATAATTTATTTTTGGTCAAACAGTTAGTAAGTAAATAATTAAATATTAATTTGATTTTCTTCTTAATTTAACTAGATACTAACCTAACCTGTCCTACCTACTCATTTCTGTATTTTTTACGTATATACCATGTTTGAATATTAGGTACCTATGCGTTAATCTATGTAAATTTAATATATAATTATTGAACAACAATCGTTTTAACTAAAGGTTCTAAAAATTAAAAAAAAAACTACCTAATCGCTATATTTAAGTATAAAATATTATTATTAATTTCTTTATAATTATAATGTTAATTATATAATTCTTCCAGAATATGGGCACTAAAAATGTTTAAAATTTTATTTATTATCATTATACGTACGTAAAAAAAAAAATAAATACAAAAATAAGGAAAATGGTTTTGTATAAAAATTAAAATATAATTTTATGATAATATGTAAGGAAGTTATATTTAAAAATAACACTTGGCCTATTTAATATTCTTGAAAACATCTACCATTTGTGTTTCTCTATTTTAACCTTCTCATATATATAAAATGTAAATTATTACTTGAGTGACGATAGTAGCAACAGTTTGTTCTGAATAATTCTCTTTTGTTGATAAGTAAGTCAGTATATCTGCTCCTTGTAATTTTTCTTGAATGAAAACAGCAACAGGTGCATTTTCTAATCTAATTTTGAGTAAAAATATTATAATTAAAAGGTATATAATAATAATAAACTTGAGTATTGAGTAGTAACAACAACTTATAAATACAAGTGAAATAAGTCACATAAAACCATGTGGGTGTGGGATAAACATGTAGGTGTTAAGATGGTTACCGTTACACACGGAGCGGTTTAGCCGCGCGCGGTCGCGGTTCCTATTCGCATCTGCGTCCGCGACCGCTTCAAAACTTAACTTAATGTTTAGTGTTTATACTAGGTTAGGTTTATGTGTAAAAATAAGTAACTGAATTTTAGGGAATTAAAATCAAAATATTCAAAACACAATGTTTTTTTTAATTATTTAACACCTTCTTATATCTTTTTCAATAGTCGTAATTATAATGTTATGTAGGTACAAAAATAAGTTGATATGTTTAAGTGGAGTTATAAATTTAATACATTGTTTTTTTTACATCGTAAAAAATTTGATTCGATTTAATCGTTGGTTCAAAAATGAAAAAAAAAGGTATTTATTACTAGAGATATTGTAGTATTGTACTTATAGAAAACTTAAAATTATAGTGGTAGTATGGTATTGCTTACTTAAAAGCTTCAACGAGGTATGCTATTCTTTCGTGTTTTAATGATTTAAGAACATTAAACTCGTGTGTAACTCGTGATTCAGTGTCGGGCGTAATCTCCAATAATTTCGCTACTACAATTGAATCATTTGATGTGTTTATGCCTTTAAGTACTACGGAAAATCGGCCTCTTTCATAAGAAACAACAAATAATTAATATTTAATTATAAATTTAGTAAACATGGGTTGAATATTTATCTTACCTTGCAATTTCAGAAATAAAACGATATTTTTCAATGGGAGGCTGTTCAGCCCAATCTATTGGTTTATATTCAAGTGAATAATCTAAATTATTGCGAGGCTCATCACCAATTATTTCTCGTCCACTTTCAGTTATTATCTGTAGATTTAACATCGCCGATGGAACTTCCAATTTTTGCGCATCTATTTTAAATCATTAAGATTATTTGATTTGAAATCTATATTTAATTATATTTTAAATTATGTAAAAATATTACCGGGGAAATGTGTTCGAACTATTGGAGAAGATGGTCCAGTTGGACCCCAACCAATATGGTTCATTGCTGCCAATCTGAATTCATAATTTGTGTAAGGTCGAAGGTTTTGCATTAACCAAAATTCGTGATCAATATTTTTAGCCACCAATTCCCATTCACTTTCTACAACAAAGCATTATATTATGGTTGAATTATTTAAATAGTTTAGTTCATAAATCATAACTATTATACATGTATTATGAATACATTTTATTTTTTAATGTTTGTGAATAGTTACTTGATATTTCTTTACTTAGTTATGTACATAAAAATAATGTACCTATACATTTTACACCTATAACTTCTAAGGTAATAAGTTTATATTGTAGTTAATTTACTAATAAATTCTACATGATTAAATATATGTACAGTACCTATTTTAAGTTTATTTGACTAGACTATAAATTACTATAATTTACCACAGTATTTCTTTAAAATAATTTGTTCATTTTTTTTTTATACATAAATAAATTGCATTTAGTTATGGTATATTCAAAATAAATACTAACTATGGTTTCGGTACTACCACAGCTAAACTCATAAGATCAGTTGGCACATATACACATGCATTTAGTTTAACTTTATGACTTACCATTTTCTCGTACTTCTAATTGATAACACAATATTGGAGCATTTCCATCATGTTTTGGATGATCCCATCGTAATAAAATTTCAGTATCAGAATATTCTTTCACTATTGGAGCTTCCATAGGTCCAGGTTCATGTGCTAAAACAAGCCTTTTAAAGATTTCGATATAAATATAGATATTAGTCAAAAATATATTAAAAAAATAACTAAATTTACCGAGCTCTTGCTGTTGTTTGTCCAAATTTATTTCTCGCCACAACCTTATAAATTCCTAGATCTAACTCTGTAGCTGGATCTAATCTGAGGATAGATCTTCCATCATTGTCTTCTAACATTTTTATTCTATGACTTTCAGTTAAAACTATGTCATTTCTAAAACATATTATTATTTATTAGTGAAATAAATTGAATTTACCTATGGTATGTTCAAAAATGAATACTTACTTAAACCATTGAACTAATGGTTTTGGTACACCCACAGCTAAACACATAAGATCAGCTGGCTTATCAGGTTCAACAGGTAATTTTTGTGGCTTTTCTCTAAAGAATGGGGGTTGACCATCAATTCTTGATTCTAAAATTGCTTCTGCTTCTACATGAGCAGTTGGTCTGGAACCTATTTCTTGTTTAAGTCTTCTCAACGTGTATATGTCAGCTCCATATTTGCTGATCCTGGCTTTTTGTTCATCTTCAATTTCTTCATCCATGATATCTGTAAATTTTCTTCTTTCCCGTATAACTGGAGCCTGAAATGATAAAATTTAGATATGATTTGAAAACTTAATTCAAGATTTACATTTAAAATGTATTATAATTATTTTATAACTTAAATTACCTCCCAGTCTAAATGTGAGTCGCTTCCTCCTCTATGTGTTAAACTTTTACCGGCAACTTTCATATATTCCCTTAAACGCACTGGGAAATTTGTGTCTCTTAGTTGTAATAAATATGTATCAGGACCATATTGATAGTGACTCTCAGATTTAATTATTCCAATTTCTGTATCTATTGGCTCTTTGGATGGAAGTTTATCTTTCCATGACGGCAAATGTTTCTTTTGTGGCTTTGGTTCTGGTTCTGGAGTAGGACTAGGAGTGCAAGTTATACCAGGTGGATAAATCATTTTTGATGGATGAGTGTACGCAGAAGATAATGGGCGGCACCTATACCAATTTCTACAAGACGAGTTACTATACCAATCTCTGAAAATATAAATATATTTTATAAAGTGGTAAAAAATAAAATTTTAAATTAAAAAAAAAATCATACTTCAAGTTATTGTAATAATTTCGAAGAGGATCTGTGTTTATTTGACTAGTTCCTGCTGGTATATCTTCACCAAATTGTAACCATGGATGTTGTAGAGCACTTATAACATCCAAACGATCATTAGGATTGAATACTAATAGTTTTGAGATAAAGTCTCTAGCTAAATCGCTTATTTTTGTACTAAGTGTATAGGAACCACTTTTAACTCTATTCAAGGTATCAGCGTCATTAACACAACGGAATAATGACACCCCAGTTAAAAGTAAATGAGTTATAACTCCGACTGACCACATATCGGATGAAAGGTCAACACCTTCTCCTTTAGCTATTTCCGGAGAAATAAACTCTGGCATACCATAATCAACTGGTTCCAATTTTCTTCTGTTGATTTTTCTGCTGAGCCCGAAATCACATAGCTTTAATGTATCGCCTCCTGGGTGAGATATCAGTAAATCTCCAGGCTAAAGTTTAATAATATAATAAATAATTATAAATAGTTTAATGTGCTTATAATTTGTGTGTTAAGTACTCACTGTGAGTCCCAAATGAGCAATTTCAAAATCGTGCATGTGCTTCAAAGCTTTCAGTAGTTGAATTATGTATGAAGCTATATCATACTCCGTAAAGAAAGAATGTTTGGTTAGAATATCCAAAAGTTCACCACCTCCAGCACTTTGTTTTAAATTAAGGAAATTATCAATGTTTTATAATTTTCTTGTATAAAATATCATAGTACTAATGAGGATATAAAGGCTTATATTTGAATATATTGTACTATTAAATATTTAATTTAAATAGGATGGAATAATTAGTGAAATGGCTATTCTGTGTATTTGTATTATCTAGTACCATAAATAAATTAAATAAATCTCTAGAGAGCCCAACTCAATAATAAGTGTAACTGCAATGGACTAAACTGTAATAATGGCAAACAATTCATTATACCTAGTTGAAATATAAAACTAATAAATCTTTAAGATGCATAATGTCTATTACCGATGAGGGTACCTCTTTTCTAATTTAATTAATCTTACGTTTAACTACTTTGTAAATTGTGTATCTTCTTTTAGAATTTATTATTATTTGTATTGCTACTTATGTTTTCTATTCTCTACTACATCTCAAATGTATTACTGAATTGTATTCAAAAGGCGCCACCCGTTTATTATAAACAAATAATTAAATAATATCACGATGTCCGTAGCTATTGGGATTACAATAGTTAAAGATGAGAATAATGTCGCATTTATAATAATAATAAAAAATTTAATGTACAATTAGTTGTAGTTTAGAGTGTTATTATAAACAAAATAAGCTATTTTTTAAAGTAATAATTATTTTTGTTTTATTATATTTACATTTCTGAAAAAATGAATGATTTTATTAAATCATTTTCTCAACAAAAATTAAAGTAAATTATATTTTATTTTTTCGACGAGTGCATGATCTCGCGAGTGTTATTAAATTGTAAAATTTCAATTTCACATTAATGTATTAGATATATCTTCTGAAAAAAATTATTCCCGTTCCCTAAAAATTTATTACATATTGCATTATAAATGTACCATATTTCTTAAATATAAATTGAAAAATAAATAAAATATCAGGAGTATAAATACATATAAATTATATGAAAGGATACAGTTCTGTGATCAGAGTGTATGTTCTAGAAGTCTGTAATGCATCATGAATACGAATAATTCGTCTATTGCTCAAATCAGTCATTATTTTCAGTTCATTATCCATTAGTTTCGTCAAATGATCTCCTTTTGCATGCATAACCTTAGCAGCGTAATTTCTTCCTGTTGACCTTTCTACAGCGTGGTAAACAACACCTTGCGTACCGCGTCCCAACTCGTCACCAATATCATATAGTTCCGAAAAATCTTTTTTTTTCCATTTTATATCAGTTTTACCGTTATATGAATAATCAGATTCTCGGTCCTCAACATGTATAGCTACTGAAGTAGATATTGATCCAGCTAAATTACGAGCACTTATACTATACAATCCCTCGTCTTTCATGATAACATCTTCGATACGTAATATACAAACGTCTGGTTCTACTTGTTCAATCTATCAGTTTAAAACAAAATAAGATAATAATAAAAACTTTCATAGATTTTGTGAATTGTTCAGTTACTTGAACTCTAGCTGAATCGACCAATGGTTTCCAATCTTTAAACCATTTTATTTCTGGATACGGAACACCTATCACTCTAGCTTCTAATTTACAGTTTTTGCGTAATATTACATACATTTCTTCGGGCCTTTTTAAGAACTTCGGATATTCAGCAATTTGCAATCTAACTCTTTGTCTAGCTGTTCCATGTTCATTTGTAGCAACAGCTTCATATGTTCCTATATCTCGATCCAACATCCTTAAATTGTACACACAGGTATTTAATGGCATTTTTACTTAAAATGAAATGAAATGAAATGTCTTACTTATTGATAAACAATGTAACTTGGCCATTTCTTGTATAGCTCGAGTCATAACGACCACCCATTTCTATTAACTGGTTATCAAAATAGTATTGCATTTTTGGTTTCGGATACCCATAAACGAACCAATATAAATTTACATTATGACCTTTAACACCATATTGCGTATCGTGTTCCTGATGTAAAAATCTGTAAACATTTTTAAATTAATAATAATGTAAGCTAAAGAGCAACGTACCTATGAATTTACTTTGGCGCTTGGGCATAGTTATCGTGAGGAGGTCTTTCAATATCAAAATCTTTTGGGAAATAAGGAGATGATTCTGGCTTAAAGTCAGTTCCTATTGGCAGATAAGGAGTGAATTTTGGCGGGTCTGGTTCTAATTTTTCTCTAAAAAATAAACAAAATAATGATTATATAAGATTAAATAAATATTTTAAAAATGTTGGTGAATTTTTATCGCACCTGTATGTTAAGACAAATGGTGAGGGATCACTAATTCCATAGTTATTCTCAACTCTTACTCGAAATTTATAATCTCTAAATGGAATTAAATTATGTATATCGCAAGCGCAACCTCGAATACCAGCTCTCACTGTAGTCCATTCGCCTTTTGGCTGTTCTTCCATTTCTACTAAATATGTTACTGGAGTCCTTGGTGTGATAGGTAATGAAGGTTTCCACGAAAGAGTAAGCCTTTTATCAGACATACGGGTTATTGTAGGAGGATCAGGTAATGGAAGTGGTGCTCCAGTTGCACGATATCGATCAAAGTCTTTGTAAAGTTCACCGACGGGACGTTTTGAACGTGAATCCAAACCATCTACAACATAATTAAATTAACTTCTTAAATTTTTGTTTTTATATTTAATTTGTTACTTACTATCAAATATAATGCTTGCTTCACAATATGCTTCTCCATGTGGGTTAAAGATTCGTAATTTGTATCGACCAGAATCAATAATTGAGTCCGCGTGTAATATTTTTAATCGTAACAAACCAGAACCTTCTTTTTCCATTCTAATCCTTTCAGTTTCATATAATCTATTAGTGTCTAAGAACCACTCATATTCAGGTTCTGGCCATCCAGTAGCACATGCGGTAAATTTGGCTGTCATTCCATCAAACACTTCACAATCACCTATTTTCTTCATGAAGGACGGTGGTTCTTGTTTTCTAGATTCATCAACACTAAATAAAAAATTATTTTAATTTTATATATTAATTCTTATATACACATTTATAGTACATTCGTGGAGCAATTGAAAGCTGCGCTTCGCATGTAGCTGTTCCGTCTCTGTTGGTTGCAATACAGCTGTATAACCCCGCATCATCACCATTGACATCACTTATAGTTAGACTACAAACTTCCCCATCACGTTTTAATTTGTACTTATCCCCATTTGTCAATTGATGTCCATTCTTATGCCATATAATATTTGGAGATGGAACTCCGGTGACACGAGCATGGAATTTTGCATCTCTCGAAAGCAACTAAATCATTAATTAATAGAACGATAAAATATATGTATAATATTGAACATTTATTTTTTCATACTTGTTGATTATGTGAAAAGCGCTGCGTAAAAACAGGAGCTTGATAAAGTTTACGAATGCCAACTTGACATTCTGATTTGGAAGATCCTAGATTATTTGTTAGAGTACAAGTATACTGTCCGGCATCTCCCGTATTGGTATCAAGTATTTCAAGTCCAACTTTATAACCATCACAAGTAAAATGAACTTTATTGCATGGCTGCAATATTTTTCCATCTTTTTCCCACTTGACATCTGGTATAGGATTACCAAGGAACGGAGCTAATAACGTTAATGCATTGCTTTCTTCTACTGTGGTATCTTTAAGTCCGTGAAGGAATTCTGGTTTAGATTCCAACGAATCGGTGTTTATTTTTGCTATAATTAAATTTTAGTAAAAAATAAATAAAATATAAAGTATTACTTTTTAAGTGTAAAAATGTTTTAATTTAATATGGTTTGTAATTTAAATAAATAAATTTACAACTTAAAAATTAAAAAAGGTATATTAATTTGATGTTCATAATACCGTTGAAATAAAGAGAGAAAATTGACTTACAAGTTACTGAAAGTTTGGCTTCTGATATAGTATTTCCATTATCATTTGAAGCAATTATTGCAAGCTTGCCTGCATGTTCTGGACCAGCTTTTTCAATTAACAAGTAATGTAGACCATCAGGTTCATGTGCCATCTTGATTTTTTCCCCGTCGACGACTAATGGCTTATCATCGATTGTCCTTGTATAAGGTAATTTTATGTATTGAATATGCATATTAATTAAATAATAAATTGTTTAGTTACCATGCAATTTTTGGAAGCGGAAAACCAGATAATCTAAAAGGCAATTTTGCAGGAAATCCTTCCACTACTTTAGAATCTCTTAACGGCATAATAAAAGCTGGTGCTGTAGCTGCCGGGTTTATTTTAACTTTTATTTGACCATTAGCTTTACCCAGTTCATTTGATACAACAATTTCGTAATCACCAGCGTCTCCAAGCGTTGATTTTTCAATTACTAGAGCAATATTTCCATTGGGACCCATAACAAAATCAATCTGAGGACAAGGATGCAATACATGTCCATCTTTATACCATTTTACAATAGCATCTGGATATGCTACGTATTGAGCTTCTATTTTTAAAACTTCATTCTCATTGACGTCCACTTGATTCGGATGTTTAATTAAAATCGGTTTTTTCGGTAATTCTAAAAAAATATGTTTGAATGTTAACATATGTTTACAATCATTTTAAAATAAAAAGCATAGACTGTAAAATATAATATTATTATATACTAATAAATAAAAAAAGTAAAATGTTCAATGTTAGATTCCAATAAAGTGATTAACGTATTCATTTCACAATGATATGTGTTTTTTTCTGGCTATCATTTTCTTTTAAAACCATATAAATACTTATGATTTTCAACTTTGTTGGTGGATTATGGTAAAAAATTGGATGTAGATCGTAATTTTAAGTACTTTTCCAGTATCTTTTTAAATAATTTAGAAGAATAACAGAAAATAATGAAAAATTTTAATGCAAAATTAATTATCGTCAAAAGGGATTTTTTTTTTTTGTAACTTAATACTAATTACCATTGATAATTTTAGTTGAAATTTTCATTAAATTTTTATATTAGTATTTCTTACAGATGGTATTTTTTTTATTATTTATAAACATTTTACATTTTATTTTTTTATTTTTATTTTTAATAAAAAATTTACATAAAAACCTCCATAAGTTATAATCTAGAATGAACTATAT
The DNA here is from genome assembly GCF_020184175.1 of Aphis gossypii. NCBI lineage: Eukaryota > Metazoa > Arthropoda > Insecta > Hemiptera > Aphididae > Aphis > Aphis gossypii. The sequence continues at coordinate 38,810,857 of NC_065532.1, forward strand.
TAATTGAGTTTAGTTCCACAAATAGATTTTTTTTTTAATATTTTAAATTTTATTTAAACTCGTTGAAACAATAAAAGTTTTAAATTATTTTGGAACTTACAAAAGTTTTTATTTTTATAATTTTATTCAAGGTTACTCATAAAATGGTACTTATTGGAATAAAAAACTTTAAATAATATATGAACACAACTTTTATAGACAAAATAAATTTTATAGATAATATGTCCACTTACGAAATTATTAATTAGCTAGAAGTAATATACAAAAAACAACAATTTTAGTTATTTTGTTGTAATTCAAAAACATTCGTATGGATTATTTGTTTTTTTTTTTTTTTTTAATGTACAATGACATTTTTAAAACATTTAGATCAATTTATATTTTCACACCGTGCTATGATGGCGCCTTCATAGACTCAATAGCTTATAACATTATAACATTAATGTATGATACAAATATATATAGTATTGTAATAATTATAATTAATTATATTGTAAATATAATGTTTTCGGAAAAATTTATTTGACCTAGATACAGTTTTAGTATCGGTAAACGAATTATTTTAATAGCAATAATAATTTTAATTTAATATAAAATATGTTATTTTCATGATCTTACCATTTACTACTAATGCAGTATTAGTAGCACTTGTACCAAAATTATTAGTTGCTATAATTTTATATGCACCACAATCTCCTTGTTCAACTTTATCAATTTTCATCACAACAGTTCCATTTGGATTTGCTTCTAGGGTAATATGTTGTTGTTCGTCATCTTTGTTATCTTCTTCTGTATTTTTTATCTCTTCGCCATCTTTATACCATGCAACATGGGGACGAGGGCTTCCAATAAGTTGTGTTTGAATTTCAATTGGCGATCCTTCAACGCCTTCTGTTATCCGTTCAAGAGGTTTTACAAACGAAGGCATTATTTCCGCCATAGTTAAATTGGATGATGTTTCAGCTTCACCCATCATATTTACAGCTTTAACTGAGAACTATAATATAATTTAAACATTAATCAATAGTTGATTTAACAAATAAAATATATCTTACGTTTGCAACATCTAAACCACTGAAATGATCTATAGTAAGGGTACTTTTAATTTGGCCTTCTTCATTTGTATGTATGCTGATTCTTAAGTCAGGTATTATAACTTCCCCATTTTTAAACCTATTTAAAAACGTTATTATTTCCAATAAAATATTTATTATAAGGAATATTACCAAGTGATTTTAGGTTTTGGAATTCCATTAACTCGTACAGAAAGCTGCACTTCTTCATATTCTTGTATTGTTAAATCTTCCATCAATTTAACAAATGAAGGTTCCTCAGCTAAAAATCAATTTTTATTTAATTATATAATTTTCTTATAAAATTAATTTATGTAGGTTTACTTACTATGAAGTTTAAGGTTAGCTATGGCAGTCGTTTCACCCACTTTATTCCAAGCTTTCACTACATATTCACCTTCCTCTTCTGGATTTACATCTCCAATAACTATTTTGAATTTTGTTATATCTTTTTCTAATTCTTCACTTGTAAGGTTAACAAATTCTCGTTCTGCTAAATCTTTTCCATTTACTGTCCATACTATTTTCGGTTTTGGTACTGCATGAATAATTGCTTCAAATACCGCTTCCATTGAAGGTATTACAGTGACATCATGGAATCCTTCTATTTCTGGTTTCATTACTATATCTAAATGAGCGCTACATTCAGCTGAATCAAATTTATTAGTCGCTTTCACTCGGTAAAGACCGGTATCACTAAGTTCAGAAGTTGGAATTGTCATTGTGAATGTACATTCTTTGAGTCCATTAGCTATTTCAGATGAAACAACAGTAAAGTCAGCATTAACATTTTTACCATCACAAGTCCATTCCACTTCAGGAATGGGATCAGCTATAAGCGTTATTGACCATTCAACTTTTTGGCCTTTTATAACTTCTATATCAGATAATGGTTTTCTTATTTTGGGACCACGAAGCAACTCTACATCTTGCACGTTAAGTTTTGCTGATTTCATGTCTTCTCCAACTTCATTAGTTAGTTTACAGCAATATGAACCAGAATCTGCTACTCTTAAATCTTGAATAGTTAATTTAAATGTTTCATCTTCATTAGAATCATTAATTTGGATATTTCTAGTATTTGATAATTCATTGCCGTCTTTGAACCTTAAACATTAAAATACATAAAATAATAATAAATATTATTAAAATTTAAGTAAATAAATTTTTACCATTGAACTTTAGGCTTAGGAGCACCACGAGCTTTGACATTAAATACTTTTGTAAGTGATTCATAAGTTTCATCATCATCCATACCAGATATAATTTTTGGAGGCACTAAATATTTTAAACAAAATAAATTATAAATTTTTAAAAATTTTTTTTTAACCAAACTTACCAAATTACTAAGAAAATTATACAATACTTTTAAACATATTATACACAATCACAAAAACCAAAAATTATATTTACGATTAGTTATAAATTTACTATGTATTAAATAGAAATCAACATCAAAATTGGTTAAAATAATGCAGTGTTAGGCGTACAGTAACTAACACAATATATAGCTTAAATAACCTGACGAAAGTGAACGTGACGATTGCTTAACGAACAAGAGATAAAAGACAACACTGACGTTTATAACATCTGATTTTGTATACCTCCTATTTGTTTTTCTCCACTGCTTGGTTTATCATAGTTTTCTTCCTTTGATGTATTTTCGATTTTTGATTCTGATACATTTTTATTTTCTTCAATCATATCATCTGGAGAATACTCTTTATTTATTTTATCAACTATTTCTGTGGTCTCTCCAGTTTTCGTGTTATTTATATCATTTTCTTCATTAACTAAAAGTTTATTTATTGGAATATTTAGAATGTCGGTATCTATTTTTTCTTTCGTTAATGACAGAGGAATTGAATCATTAGGCTGTAAATCGTTTTCTATATTTTTTGAATTATCAATCTCATTTAATAAAGGAGAATTATTAGGCGATGAATCCGTGTTGTTGGTACGTACAATATCTTCTGTTTGTTCCGTTCCAAGGGTTGACTTATTTCCATGTTTATTATCTAATACATTTGACGAAGATTGTTTAACTACATCGTCTTCTTTGTTTTCTAAATTTTCCTTGATAGGAGTTTGTAAGTTACTCGTGTCTTTTGGTTTGGATAAAAATGTAGCATTTGTTGAATCATTAGGTTGCAAATCGTTCGTTGAATTTTGAATATCATCACTTGATAAAATACTATCTTTTGGTAAAGATTTAGATACTGATGGTTTTTCGTTATTTAAATTATTTTCTTCATCTAATAAAGACATTTTATTTTTATCATTTGAAAGATCAGAATCTGCTTTTATAATGTTTAAATCGTTCATTTTTTTTTGATTTAACTCTGGGCTTACGGATTTTCTTAATGGTTCTGTATTTGATTTTTCAGCTATTTTTGACTCATTATTGTCAACATCTAATTTGGTGATTATTTTTTTTTCCAAATTAGTGATATTTTCATCATTTGAAAAACTTGGTTTTCTAACTAGAGAATCTATCATTTTACCATTATCTTCGTTAATAGAAAACCTTTTTTGTTTTTTATATTTATTATCCTCTGGTATTTCAGCACACATCGCACTTAGAGCATCACTTATCATACTAGATTGTCTAATTAATGATTTTCTACGAAAGTCAGCTTCATCGGTATTTGAAAGACGTAAAGGACTAGGTTCGTTTGATTTAACATTGTCTAAATCCTTTATGTAATTATTTTTTGGTTTATTATTTATATTGTTTAAATTTTCATTATTAGTCAAAATATTAATTGAATCATTTAAATTTTGTTCTGATATAGGTTTGAATTTATTATTAATTGTTGTTAATTCATTATCTTCTGTTTTATCTTGAAGAAGTGATTTGGAAACATCTTTATTTAATTCATCTTGTTTAATTGTAGGTGAAATAGATTTTTCCAGTACAATATCCTTTTGTGTGTACTCAGTAGAAGACAATCTAGACAAAGATGATCTTTTTGGTATTTCAGAAAACTCTTTTATATTTTTCCTTGGTGAAAAAGAGTTATCACATTCTTCTATAGAAGGCAGTCTTGACATTGAAATTCTATCAGTACTATTCAAAATACTTCCTTCGTGTTTTGAGTATTTTTCATCTAGATGTTCGCGACTATTTCCTAATGCATCAGTATATAAAGTATGCGTTAAAACTGCTTTTTTTGATCCATCTGAATTATTGATACTATTACTAATCAGCTCTTTTGATAAATTCTCCGTTATAAATGAGGTTTCTTTTTTATTTTTTGTACAAGAATTTGAATTAACAGAAATCAATTCATTTACTGAAGTATCGGATAGCTCACCCGTCCTTGTATTCTCTTCTAATGATGATAACCTTGAAACTGATCTTGCTTTTAGAGTAGATGATTCACTTAATACACTATTGCTTCGTGATAGTATATTTTCTGAACGATTTACTTCAAATTTATCAGGATTAATAATATTTTCCTTTTGGTTTTCTTTTTCCAATATATTTTCTAAATCATTTCGTTGTTTTTGAACTCTTTTAAGTAATTCTACTAAAGAGTTATCGTCGTCTTCATCATAACTATCTCCCAATAACGCTTGAGAGTTTTTATTTTCTTTCATTTTTTTAATTTCATTTTTTACTTCTTCATGTTTTTTAACGCTTTCAATAACCCAAAACGGTTCTTCTTCTTCGTCGGATGCTGTGTGTATTGATATACTTCTGTCCATTTTAATTGGTATAATTCGTTCATCCCTTGGTTCCTCAACAATACCATAGTAATTTCTACATTTAGTAGAAGATTCTTCCCAGCTCATTTCCACGCAACTAAACTCTCCTGATTGGCTGCTCATTATAACTAAGCTTTCCTCTGTTTTGATAGATCTATCACCATCTGTAACGTGTTAATTATAATAACCTAATTTAATGAAGGTAATATGAACACCATTGATGTCCTTGTTGACTCCTGTAAAAATTTGCATACCTATATTTATTATCGATGAAATACCAATTTTTCTATCTTCTTCAACATTTATTTCCACTAATTTTTCCCTGCAGCTTTCCTGGCTGTTGATTTTGATTGGCAATGTCACTAATAAATGTAATTACTTTGTTTTTAACATTTACGTATGTCGTTTAACATTTTATATAAAAAAGAAATTACTAGCAATTTAAAGCTTTCAGCATATATAATTCTATTCTATATAAAATCCCAAATATTTTATAAATAGCTATATAAGTATAATAGCTTCTATTTACGCAAAATGCTTAGGGCATTAAACTAACCTTTTTCTTTTTTATCTACATTTTCTTCAATATCCTCATTTTTATTTTCAGCTGATTCATTATCGTCTTCTTTGATATCAGTTGAATGCTTAGCTAAGTTTTTCAAATTTCATGCAAAATGATAATATTTTAAATTAAAAATTAAATAAATTAGTTCAAAATCGATTGGATCAACATTTAAAAATATGCATAAAACGCATGCCCTGGATTTATCCAAAGTGTAATAATTTCAATAAAAAAACAGGTTTCATACTTGTTATCAATATATATATATATATATATATATTTATTTACGCATGTTACTTACCTAAAATATTAACTATACTCTTGGTAATAGCCGTTCCCATTTCGTTAGTAGCTCTAACCTCATATTCTCCACCATCTTCTACTTTTACAAGATTAACGGTAAGACTGAAATTTTCCACCCTTTTTTTGTCTTTTGATATTTTGATGTGTGCATCACTACGTACTTCTTTTCCGTCTTTAAACCATTTAATTTCAGGAGCAGGGCTACCAAAGCAAGTTACTTGTAGTTTAAGCATTCCTCCTTCTGTTACCTCCATATCCCTTAATCCTTTTTTAAATGTAGGTTGTGCTATTAAATGAAAAAATATTAGTGTCATTAAAGTACTTAAGTTTCAATTCAGCATTAATATATCTTACACATAACTGTAAGAGTGGCTTCTGAATCGTAAGTTCCAATTTCGTTTGTTGCTCTACATTTATATGTTCCTGCTAATTTAGTTTTTGCTTCTTTTATAATTAGCTTGAAATTATCTCCATCTTCGAAACAAGTGAATTCTGTAGTTGTTTCTGTTATTTCTTCTTCTTCACGGAACCTATAAATTTAATATACATAATTTTTTTTTCATATTTTTATTTTCATTATTTTACCATTGAATTGATGATTTAGGATAAGAATTCAGTTTTACAGTAAATTCTACATTTGTATCTCCTTCAACTGCTTTTGTATCTATTAAAGGAGTTTCAAAAATCGGTGGACATTTGACTAATAATTTTCCTTCACTCGTATTTTTTCCAAACTCGTTGCTTATCTCACACGTATATTTGCCTGAATCTTCCCTTGTAAGATTACTAATTAAAAGAGTGTGAACGTCTTCTACAGCGTTAATTTTTATGTGTGTTTTATCAGCAATTAACAATTTGTCTTCAAAGTACCTGAAATATAAAACAATTATACATTAATTTATTTTTCATGTGTTCATATTATTAAATTTTTTTACCATTTAACTTGAGGTGGTGGATCTCCTTCTACTCTCACGCTCAAAGATACATAATCGCCTTCTAAAGTTTCTACTTCCTTGGCTAAAGCACCAATAAATTGAGGAGGCATTTGAAGATTAATTCGACAAGCATCAGATATTTGACTAAATTGATTAGAAGCAACAACTGAGTATAAGCCAACATCTTCCATTTTACAATCTTGAATAATTAAGGTATAGACTCCTGATACTTCATCGGTGACATATTTTATTCTATTCGACTTTTTTATAACTTTACTATCTTTATACCTACAAAAAATATAATATTTTATTAACAAATTACATTTTTTTTAGAAATTTATACTATTTTACCATTGTACTATTGGTTTAGGAGACGCTTCAATTTCAACAGTTAATGTTATTTCTTTTCCAGTAACACCTTCATAATCAATTAAATTTTTTCTAAACTTCGGAGCGGCTTTAATCAATAAGTTGATAGTTTCCGTATCAGATCCTAAATCATTTTTTGCAAATACTTTATATTCTCCTTCGTCTTCAACCTCAACATTTTTTATTACAATAGCAGCAATTTCATCTTCAAACATGAATTTTATTCGTTCATTTTCTTGTATTTCTTCATCGTTTTTAAACCATATTATATCTGGTTGAGGATCACCGATTACTTTAGCCTCTAAGATTGCTGTGCTTTGGATCTTTGTTTCAAATTCTTTCATGTCAGCAGTTACTCTTGGAGCATAAGGCAAATTTAGTTCTTTAACAACACCTAAAATTAATAAATATTTAAGCTAAATATACCGATGTAATGGTAAAATGTATTATATCACTATAGACTATGCTTTATGTTATTTTATCATACCTTGTACACTAAGCTCAGCACTACATGATATCTTTCCATGGCATGTAGAAGCGATACAAGTATATAAACCAGCATCTTCTGGTTTTACATTTTGGAACACTAATGCCAATGAATCCTCGTCGTCCTTGAATAAAACTTTAAACCGTTCTTCAGGATTAAATGGCTTTCCATTTTTCAACCAAGTAAAATGTGGAGTACCATCAGGTACCACTGTTTGCATTCCAGCCCATAAGTCTTTTTCATCTAAATAAATGTATATGGTTATAGAAATGTATAACTTTATCTATTATATATAAAAATTGCTTACTAGTAACAGAAACATGACAAGAACACGATTCTTCGGAGTATTTATTACTAGCAATTACTCGATATTCTCCTGCATCTTCTTGTTTTACATTAGGTAATATCATTTCATAGAGACCTTTTTCTTTATTTACTTCTAATATTTGTATTCTTGTGTCTTCATCAGTTATTTCTTTTTCTCCTTTGAAACTAAATAAAAATAACAACAATTAAAACATATTAAATTAATATAATATAATAACCAAATAATTTACAATCTCAATTTAGGCAATGGATTTGCTTTTATCTCAATCATAAATCTAGCATGAGTGTTCTCTAAAAGCTGAGTATCAGCAAGCTTGACAGCAAAAATTGGGGCGTTTGCTTTAGCTCTTGCTTTCTTTTCGTCTGCTGAAACTGAAAATTTAAATATTATATAGCTAATGTTTATTTAATTTAAAATTAGATTGAGTAACTTACGATTTTCTACAAATAATAGCGCTGTACTCGTAGACTCTCCAAAATCATTTTCAGCTTTAACTGTATAAGTTCCTGAATCTGACATTATTACTTTATTTATTTGTAATTTATAAATATTGTTTTCTTTATCTTCTGTTATAGTAGTTCGACTGGCAATAGTATTTGGTAATGGCATATTATTTTTCAACCATGTGACTTTCGTGGCACCCTCAATTTCACATTCAAATGTTGCATTTTCCCCGACTAGTTGTAAAAATAAAATAGTAATTAGGAAACAATTATATTTTGAACATTTTATTTAATGTAGCAATATGTAGTATAAAAGCATTTTTGTTGTTGTTGTTGAACACCATATCATAATTTAAAATAATTTTTCAATCTACTTTGGCATTGGTTAAAATAAAAGCATATTTAAAAACAAATTTAAATTTGCGTTACTCTCACGTGTTTATCACCTGCGAGAGAAGATTCATTATTCATTGATCTTCCTGATTTAAATTCACCCTTAGTGTCCCACCATTCATTACACTCTTCAATAACACCTTTTCATTTAACGATATAGTTTTATCAATAATGCATTTAATATATTAAAAATACAGACACTTAAGACACTATAATTCCATAAAATATTTGTTAACTAACCTCCGTGATTAGTTCCTTTAATATTGACATGGAAATAAGGTTTTGAAACACCTTCTACATATTTTAATGGTTCGGATTCAATTTCTTCTTCAGCTGGTGAAGGAGACCTTTCAGGTGGCGGAGGCTCAGTTGGAACCGGTTCTATTGGTGGAATTGGTATTTCTTCTTTAATTTCCTTTTCAACAATAACCTCTTTTTCCGGAACAGGCATTTCAGTCACTGGGGTTTCTAAAAAAAAAAATTATAATACTAATATTAAAACTAATTTATTTTAGTTTAAAAATGATATATTGTCTTATTATAATAAAATGAAAATGATAAATTAAGTTGCATAATAATAAAGGTTAGACAATAGTAAATAAATAAGAATACAGAATGATATTAGATAATTTTTAAAATTTAAAATTATAATAACATAATATATGACCTATGAAATATGACAAAATTTATTCTAAATTTAAAAGTAACAGAAATTAGAAGTTATGATTCTCACTAAAAAGGTTTTTGTAGGCTATTTAATTAATTGATTAAAATATATTAAAACTTTACTTACAAGTATATAGTTACAAAGCATATTTCTTATTAAAATAGCTTATGCTTTTTCCTATATAAATATTAATTATTTATATTGCTGAATTAAAATTTTTAGTATAACTAACATATAATATGTATATAAATAAAATCATATAAAAATACAAAACCTAGTGTAATTAATGAGTAAATTTGACTTCTATACTACTATTATTATTATAATATAGCATTGGCACATAATATTATAGTAATATTGTGCTTACGTACACAAAATGATAATTTTTAAATTATTAATACTAAAATTCAAACTAGCAAAAAGTACCTACTTTGTGTAATTATTTATAATTCATTTTTATTTTCCACATACTATGTAAATTGGCTAGTTTTAACTCAAGCTTTTAAATTTTTCGATATTTTCATTTTATATATTATTCATTATACAAAAATTAAGTCAGATACAATTAGGTTTATACTTTATAATTTATATACACAATGCAATGTGGTATCTAAAATAGTAGTAATAGGTATTTCAAGTTTTCACAGTTATTCATTTATCCAAAAAAAAAACAAAATTCCTTTGTCGAAAATTGGATTTGTGTAAAAAATTTTGTTTTTTTCTTAATTTTTTGATTATTTTTCATAATTATAAAAATGAGTATGGGGATTTTTTAATTGTAACGTCTCCAAAGTGCAAGCTAGATCCAATTTTGTATCCAAAATCACACTCATTTTAGAAAATTGAAGCATTTTATTGACAAATTATCGTGTACTCACAAAAAAAAAAAAAAAATAAATCATGATAAAATTAATACATTCATCGCTCCGCTCAGAATTTAAAATGTTTATTGTAGAATATAAAAGTTTTTGAAAATCATGTTCTAAAATATAAGAAAATTCTTTGCTTATTATTATTATGTATTTTACAATAATTAAATTAATTTTAATTAGGAAAAACATAAAATTGAAGGTACAATAAAGAAATTTCTATGAAATAAATAACTAAAATAAAAATATAAATATAAAAAGTAGAATAAAAAAAAAAAGAAAAAAAATAGTGGTCAAGTGAGTAACGCTCTATAGTAGGTCATTATAATTGATGTATTAAATTTTAATCCAATAAGAAGCATCATTGTATATGAAAAATGGTTCTGAATGAAGATATTTGTCAGTCTAGGATATAATTTCTAGTTATTGGTTAAAAAGGTGGTTTATGTTGTAATGGCTTGAATACACCAACATTTATGTTCTTTTATAATTATTATATGCCAAACATTTGAAAAATCTTGTATTGAACTTTCAACTCTTAGCTACTTATACAAACATTTTTATGAATTATATACCTACAAAATTTGCAAATTTAATATTCATGATTTTGACGAATTTTTGTCAGTAATTGATTTTAAAATGCTAATTTTAAAAAAAAACTGTGCCTATGTATTCTAATAACTTTTAATCACTATAAGACTAACTTATGAGGAACTTTGTATTAAAATTTCAAGTATTTTGACTCAGCCAAAAATATTTTATCGATATTTATAAAAATAAAAAACTAAACAAAAACGAATATTTCAAATGCCTATAAATAGCATTAAAATAAGCGAAATATTTAAAAAATTAAATCATGTAAAGAAAATGCCAATCTAAATAACTGGTGAAATATTTACGACTTATACTTTTTGAGTTATAACAAATATTTAAATTCGTTTGATGATAAATCGTTATCGCTCGCAATATCGTAAAAATTTAAAATTCAAACGCACATAAAATTTTTTCTAAAATGATGTTTTGAGTTTTATCTATAGCTATTTGAAGGAAAATTTATGAAAAAATTAGTATTGAATTTTTTAAACTTAGATATAAACACAAACATTTTTATGATTTTTTAACTTTAAAATTATTTTCAAATTTTCGTGATTTTGACATATTTCATAAAAATTTGAGCTGAAAAATCGTGACTAACGAGTTTTGATTTTATTTTTTTTAACTATAATAAGAACAGCTCATAAGGAATCTTGTATTAAATTTTTTAGTTGTTTTGGACACTCAACATTTTTTTATCAACACTTCAAAAAAAAAAAAAAAAAATACTTAGAAAACTCAAAAATTTTAGTTGCCTATAATTAGCTCAAAATATGTCAAAATATTATTTAGACATAAATTTCTCCTCTGAGAATCTAAATTTTAGATTTTTTTTTTTTAGTATTATTATTTCAGTTAATATTCAAAAGAGGTACCTCCTACACATTAAAATGAACAATACGCGTACGGCGTACCTATATATTATGTATTATGAGAGTATTTTTTATTAAGTTACACCAAAAAGAACTAACTTATCGTTGATACTTTTATGTTTCAAAAGTATTTGGAAATTAACTATTGTTAAATTACTAATTTGAACATAGACTAACCTTCAACTTTGACCTCGGGTTCTGGGCGTTTCTTAGGTTCAGGCGGTGATGTGCATTCAAATATTGGTTCTTTAGGTGGAAGTGTAAGCGGTGGACGTTTTGGCTCCTCAACGTGCTTTAATGGTTTTGGTGCTAGTCGTCTTTCAATGGGATCTAAGCCTTCTTCAATTTCTTTAGAAATATCTAATTCGATACCTTTAAGTGGTTCAAATAAATCTTCATCCTTTTGTTTTTGTACTTTGATATCGTCACTGTTATGTTCAACATTTGTCACTAAAATATAAAATCATTATATAACTAAAAATGTATTGATAGCTAATATAACAATAAAAAAAAATGAAGCAAGTATAGCGTATTTTTA